>NC_054386.1:58661373-58783873 GCF_017654675.1 Xenopus laevis | reverse complement strand
CAAACAAATGGCTTTTGTGAACATGTGCAATGTATGTAATAACATTTCGCAATCACAAAGGTTTTTTTGCGACTCTAGAGCGATTTTAATTATATTGGGTTAGACCAGACCTGTCCCTGACTGACCTGCAGCAGGGCTCCAACATTCTCAACAAGATACTGGAATTCATTGCATTGACTATTTACTGTGATTCCTGATTATTTAAAATGAAATCCCTACAGTTATATGTGACAATTTTTCAAAAGCCTTTGCAATGGTATGTTAGATGCTGTTGCAGTGAAATGCATTGGCACAATCAGCCCACAGATTGTACTTTAATAATCATAGTATTTTACATGACACAGGAAAAAAGTTTTAGCATGCATATAATTAAAGGGAATTTTTAACAATTTTACTCCCCTGCTCTTATAGGTGATTTGCATATTTAAAGAGCATTGGGGGGATTTGTGCATTTTCTGCAATACACTTCACTTATTATAAATATATATCTGCAATTTTGTAATAAACTGCCCTGTCAATAAGCAGATTATTCCATGTGTTTTAAAGCAATATATTGTGTAGGTTACACTTACTTGTATTGTATTATTAATTTTGAAGACATCTCATGGCATAATTTAGTGACGAGACAGCACACCAAGATAATTCATTTTAAAGCATTCATCTAAGGGCTCATATATTTATGGGTGTTTTGACCTGTGTTTAGGGTTGGTGTTTCTAAAAGAGGTAACAACCATTTTCCTATGCAGCAAACATAAGTTCTATTCTGAGAATCGGGGTGGATTAAGGTTGAATTGTTAGTGCTTCCCAAGAAAAGTACCTCAAAAAGTCACACATTGTTTATACAGTATCAATCCCTTCTAAAAATATCTTAAAATATCTGAATTCTAAATGATTTCTGTTCAATGTAACTTCACCATATGGAAAGGAACTTTCAGATATTGAGGGTTGTGCTTTGTACAATTGGTGTCCAAAGAGCTGCCTTCAATCTGCTGATCAAATTATAATTTAAACTATGGAAATGATTTATTAATGTTCAATAAAAATATATAGAGGGCATAAATATAGAACACAGATTGATCAGGGTTTTTTTCCTCTCTGGAACAATTTGTTGTTTTTTTTACTTATTTTTATTTGAGCACCTTTTTACAGTACATATTACCAAGGAGACTTAACTTAGAATTCCTTGACCTCCTTTGCAGAATTCTTGCCCTAGAACCATTTATATTGTGAACTGTTTTTAGTTTGCTTGAAGACCAATATTTGTGCTCCAGCCAATGTTTAACAAATATTTGGCTGCAGCTTGGAACACAAATTTTTAACCTTGCTCTGCAAAGCGCTCTAAATCATTTGCAGAGTTCCTTTCCTCTTTGCTAACTCTTTCACAGTGTTTGCTGTATTTATTTTTAGCTTATTCCGATAATGGTGATAAAGAATATGGTTCTAGGACTGTTTAAGGGATGAGCCATGTAACATGCTTGTCAATATTCTAACTAACCCTAGTGACCCTAATATTCTAATATTCTAGCGAAAATTCGTTAGGAGATTCTCACCCAGCCAAAGCAATGCTAGGGAAAATTCACCAGCGTTCAGCTGCTGAGACGAAATTTTGCATTTTAGGGAATTAGCGTAATGCTAACAAATTTGTGCCTGGCGAAGTGGTGCAGAGTATGGTCAAGTGGTCGCTGACGAGAATTCGGCTTTTTTGCCCCAGTGTCTGTTTAACAAACACCTAATTCCAAAGTAAAGCCTGCAAATAATCTAACAATCTAACAATCTATCAAGATGGCCTGAAACCAGGCTCTTTTCTCAACCAAGTCTATTTCCTGGCGAGTATACTTATAAAACTCCCTATATATACATTGGGTCCGCAGATACTACCATCACTGTAGTGTAAATAGAAAACAAAACACTGCAATAACGGAGGGAGCTGAACTGCTCTGGCTAACAGAATGGGAAGAAGGAACCCACAACCTAGGCCTATATTTACCCACCTAACCCGCTACTTGGGAATATTAAAACAGCCAGTCATGCTAGGGAGAAGAGGAATAAAGCTATTCCAAGCCCTGGCATACATTGCGCTATGGATCATTGGGAAACTGGATGGCTGGTGGCGTTATTAATTTATTGGACATTGCGTCACTAGTATATTTTACATAATTAAGTCAATAAGGCTACCGTTGGTATTTTTTTTACAAGCTGTATTGATGTCTGCCACTTGTAAAGAAATGTAATTGTTTCTTATTAACTGTCCTCTAAAGCCTTTCTACACCATGAGATTTGCTTCAGGGATTAAGGATTCAGATAGGTGTTAGTGTTCAGCACAACTGAGCTACACAGAGCATTAATACAGTCAAACTCATTTGAACAAACTGATACTTTTATCAGCTTTTATAAACATATCATACTGTCAATCGTGAATGTCAGAGAAGTTATGATAAGTAATGAAGCATTAACTGCTTCCTTTATACAAGTAAGACTGATGCATAATGCTTATGAAAAACGCTGGGGTATATGGTGTGCTGTTGGCCTGTCCCACTTAAGAATGATTTTTTTTTGGTCTCACTTTTTTAATTCAAGAAAATATATACAGATTTTATTTTAACAAACAACCTCACTTTATATAAGCATTAAGCAGCATTGTTGGAAATGATTTATAGTCCCTTCTTAGTATTGTTAAATTGTTCCTGAGAATTAACCCATGCCCATTTTGTTTTTATAGGATCTTTACCTGCCCCTGTCTCTGGATGACTCTGATTCCTTGGGAGATTCCATGTAAAGTCACTGAATGTTGCCCCCAGTTGACAGGAGCTTGCAGTAGAAAGAAGACCTGGCCAACCTGGTGCTTTCTTGACTTTGGATACAATTACAGCTCAGTTCCATTTCATTATTTTTCCTGATTTACTGTGTGTGTGCCATACATCTTTGTGATTCAAAAGAATTCATGTTAATTGAAAGAAAAGACAGGCAATTTGTTACTTTCCAGCCATTAATAAACGACAGCGTCCTCCATCCTTTCGGTGGAAATTAAAGGTAGCTGTAGGGAAGCAATTGTCAGAAAGCCATGGGTTGGTTATGAATGGTTTGTAGTAACGAAGCAGGCTTCAAAATGTGTGTATGTGTGCCAAGTTCCCCTATTGTGATCAATTTCTGATCTTCAATATGGCAGTAGGCTGGTAATAGTGTCATTCTTACTAAATCACTGGCACTATTAGCAACCCTGTTAGCTGTGTTCCCTTTATATGTAGCAAAGTAGGACAATCCAAGGAACACTAGATACTGTATATGTATAGACTGTTCTGCTGATCCTATTTGTATTATAATGGAAATCAAGCCCTCAGACCCCTCCTAGTCACAATGTTCCACTGATATCACAACACCAAATAAATCCTAATGGGGTGTTTGGGGTCAGCACTACTGCTCAGCTGCACTCGGCTTTATCAACCCACAGAAAATCAATGTGTTCAACTGGTCAAAGCAGTCAAACAGACTCAGACAAATTGAAAACATTACCAGATTTGATAAATGAGTCTGTTTATTACAAACGTTCCTGACAGTCCGGAATATTTTGATGCACCTGAAAAAAAAGAACAAACTGCTGGCAATACTTTCCTATTTCTCCCACACAATCTATATGCCTGACAAAACACAGTTTGCTTTTTTTAGTGCTGTAGATATAAAGGGTGATATTACACAAATGCCTACTCAGCATTAAGTTGGGAAGAAATGTGTTGTTGATACTGTGTGCTATCAGTCTATGAAACCTCACCTTTTATCTGTATTGTGCTGCTAAAAAAGGCAAAGATGATGTCTAGGCTGATCATTTACTGATCTAACTTTTTTTAGATTAGGTTTGCTGCTTCATTAACTGATTAATACATTGAAATTATATAATTAGTGCATTTGTGGTAGCGAACAAGACATCAGCTTGGCCACATTTGCCAAATTCTTTGGAAACCATGCATAGCCATATGGGCACTTGTGTTTTTTTAGTACAACTCTGACTTCCCCTCTCCAATCTTAACACATCCATCATGCTTTAGTATTGTGTTCCTGTCTAGCACCAGCCAGCACTGCCAATGGGAACATGACTTCTTATTTTAGCAGCAGATGGCAGAAATGTTTATAAAAATAGAAGCAAATCTGAAGGGGATGATTCACTTTTTGTAACTGAAGACATTGGAAGATAAAGGTCGTTAGGTTTGCCGAGTTTATCAGTAAACCTGTCATGGCTCTAATCTCTTAATATGGTTCTCAATCAATTTAGGGATATTATATGAACAGGATGAGGGGAATTATTTTTAAAGATTTGGAGATAATACCAGAGAACAGGTGGGATGCAATCAAATACTACAAAGTGACAGTATTTCATGATAATCCACACCAGCTAAACTAGACTTAAACATTGATCTGAAATGTGCACAGAATAAGTGTAAGTGATATGCCTTGAAGATTAAAATGCCAGCCTTGTTAAACACCTCTGTGGGTATTAACCCAGTATTTTATCTCTGCAGCAATACTTTTACCATCTTACGTGTTTTAACCTTCATAATAATATGCTGGAGATTGTGTTTCTGGGAGCTGTAGGGTGTAATGTAAGCATGGTATATTGTATCTTCTCATTTTCACTATAGCAGCTTATCAAATTGAGACTTACTTACACATATGCTGCTGTGTTTTGGTGGAACAGGACTTCAGAACTACCTTTAAAAACCTTTGTCATAGACTAATGGTTAAAACTGTTCAGCTCCACCATTGATTCTGTCTCACAGGTGCTTGTCCTAATGCTAACAGTTGTTGGTCAATATGTACTGTGTGCTCTGGGTTGGGGGTTATTACATAAAAATAAGAGATAAACTGAGTGGTTAGTAGAGGTTTAAATATATAATATTACTATTACATTCTGAATTTTTAAATAGCACTATGTACAAAAAAGCAACATGCTGATTTGCTATATAATGCAGTAAGGGCATAGTTCCATGCTTTGGGCTGCCATCATAGGCATTTTATACCACCTTGACTGGCAATAACTTTGTCCATGGGATCTGAGCAGAAATGGTTATCCAGAACTGATCATTCTGGAGCGGCAAACCTTGGCCAACATAGTTAGCAACATGTGGGTGTTCTGCTGATCTTGCTGCACTGGGTGCCTACAGGCTACAGTTTCTTCCTGAGGGCCAAACATATAGATTTGTTAGCACACATAGTGATCTGGCTACTTTAACCTGTTAAGAGTTAGGAATCGCACTTCATAGGGCAGAAAATCTTGCTTTGACCAGGTGATAACTACAGAGCTTTTTTGCCATTGTATGTTGCCCCTATGTAACATGTGAGTTTTCCCTCATTTATCACCAGCATGTTCTGTATTTGGTGCAAAAAAAAGTGCAGAAAACAATTGTGCTAACATTTTCACTCTGAACACCTTTAGTGAATTCACCCTTAAAGAACAGTAACATCGAAAAATGAAAGTATTTTAAAGTCATGAAAATATAATGTATTGTTGTGCTGCACTGTTGTATTTGTTTCAGAAACTCTACATAGTTTATATAAACAAGCTGCAATGTAGTCATGGGGGCAGGCTTCAAAGCTGAAAAAGGAGAAAAGGTACAGGATATACAGCAGATAACAGATACGCTCTGTAGTATACAATGGAATTAATCAGAACTTCTGAATATCTGTTAACTACTGTGTATCTTGTGCTTGAATGGCTACATGGCAGCTTGTTTAAATGAACTATACTAGTGCTTCTAAAGCAAGCACACAAATTTTAAAACACTTTCAGTTTTTGCCGTTACTTTTCCTTTAAATGTTCTGTAACTGCTGAGATAAAAGGCATATGATAAAACCCATTTTATGACCAAAGCTTCTATTCATCAGCACATAAACTATACAGTCTTTAGGAATCCGAATGCAAAACAGCAGTTTTAATTATTTAAAATTCTACTTAACCTCTGGTCCTTATTAGTATTTGTTTATGGGCTTATAACAAGAGAGCCATGATTGCTTATAGATGTCATCAGTTATAATTGGTGTTTAGCGATGTCATTTGTATCATACACCTCATTGAAACCTGTATATAAAAAAAATAATGTACTCCCAACTCCCTAATATAAGGATGTTAAAAAGTTACCTTGAAGTTCCACAACCTGAAAGAAAGGACACTGGTATAAATGGATTCAGTTTGCGGTCTTTATTTGGCCAAGGAACTCCCTGCTGACTTCTAATGTCTTTTTATTAATAGGAAGTCCATTATTTACTATATAAATCTTCCCTGATGTTACCTGTCAAGTACTACTTGCCTTATATTATTCAACTCTGGACGCACTGATACTCTCTTTATAGTTATCCAACCTCTTGTAGCAAAACACAGAACAGGTTTATGTTTTGCAAAATAAACTATATTCTTTGTCTTTTTTTTACAATATCTTCAGGAACTTTGTACTCACTTTTTAAATTCTTGAGCCTGACAAATACTGATTTCAGTAACATTATAGTGACTTATCATTAAATCAAAACACACAGCAACGCAAAAAACAGGAAAATGTGTAACTTTTGATATACTGTACTTTATAAATGCATTCAAGTAAAGTTTTAGGTACTAGAATAAAGCATTTCTAGTCAGCAGTAGCTATGTTTTCCTGCTTCTTTACAAATCAGGGATGCACCAAATCCAGGATTCTGTTGGGCATTCAGCCAAGATTAGACTTTTTTCGGCAGGATTTGGATTCCTGGAATTCCTGGATGCCTGGAAAAAACTGAATCTGAATACTCTGGCTAGGATTCCTGCAAATATTCCTGTCCTGTATCATTCAGTACTTATAGGGGTCCTTCTGCACTCTTGAGGGGGCACAGACATTCTATTAAAGACATGAATTATGGAACACTTTTGGTTCCACCTACCAGATTTGAGTCTTGTTAACAGCAAGTGCATGTTGCCTCCCAGGATTTCATTGGCACAGGGGCACAGTGACATAAGCCATCATATTCATGTATATGGAGCAAAATATTCTCATAGCATCAGATTATTTAAAAAAAACAAAACAGTGTTTTTGTTATTTGGGAATTATTACTGTATAGAAAGAGGGCTGCTATTGGAGCAGGAAAAGCACCAGTGATCATTGAAAATGTGCTTACGCCTTTAATGCACTTTAGAAAAGCAAACAATTGGCTGTATCTAGTGTGGTATTAAATAGATGATGAAATATCAACATGATGCCAATCATCTCTCAAGTTATGTAAGATACAGTATACTAAAAGCATGGGTCTGCTTGCTGGCTACAGTTCAAATGCACAAGTGCGCAGTATGCACAATAATAACGCACACTGTGGCTCATTTCGAAACACTGGGAAAATTTGCACCTGGGCAATAACCTATAACAACCACTTGGTGATTGGCTGTTTTCTTTGAGCTGCAGGTTGAACAAAGAAAACAAACATCTTATTGGTTGCCATGGCTTACTGCTCAGGTACCAATTTGTCCAGTGTTTATAAAATGAATATGCTTTTTTGCTATTTTGCTAATTTGTTCTTTATGGGGGTAAATATATACTGTATAGTCACGTGTCAGTGCTTAATTGACTACTGGATCAACATTTATTTGGTATTACTAAAGAGTTTGACATCAGAGTACATATTTATGCCAGGTATCCCTGTAGAAGCTTTGCCTATAATTACCTATAAGTTTATCTCAGTTTTGATAGACATATTGCTGTAACTTCACACAAGAAAACATGAGGATAGCTGCACCAATTAATGACAAAAGCTTTTCTGCAGTTAATTAGCTCTGTGTGGTTTATTGTGAAAAGTACTTGGGTTAACGTAAATGGTTCCATGCTCTCAAAGCAAGAAGCAAACCATACTGTGCTGACTAGATCTTTCAGTCTATGGATGTTTAGTCATGTGACTATGACTTCTTTTATTATTTATAGCATGGAGAATTTGGTTACTTTTATCAGGTCCGCAGGCCAACCTGTAAATTATCTGGTGTTGGATAGGAAGACAGCACAGTGCAGCCTTCATTAGAAAGTAATGATAAGGTAATTAGGAAGTCAATGCTGTTATAAACATTTAGAAGATGGGGAAAATATAAAATTACATGGTGATTGGATACAACCACAGTCTAGTTGGTTGATAAACACCACTGGTACTGTATGTGTACAGGGGTTATCACCAGCCCTAGAAGCAGTTACTGCACTGTTGTATTGTTATTGATGACATGGACAGATGGATATAATTAGTGACATTTATCATACAAATAAGATTTGTTTGTAATACTTCCCAGCACTTTTTTTGTATACAATTAAAAAATATATATATATATATTCTGTGTGTGGTAGTTTGTGGTTTTGCCAAAAAGAATGAACCATGTTCCAGGCTTTTTATTACAAGTTTTGACATTTGTAAATAAAGCTATCATGAAAGACATTTTTGGGGGTAACTATGGGTAGTACCCACCATTTTGCCATAAAAGTGTATCAGAGGGATGGATTAGGAAACCAAGGAATTTGTCCTGCAGTTTGGGGTCAAGATACAGTAAATCTATAGCTACTTGTTTGGGATAAGGCCCAGATACAATATATTTAGCAGTAAAATTGATTTTGGGTACAGATCCAGGTTTTATCTGCTTTTCTACACATGTAAAAAATGTTTTTGTTTTTTTTAGTGAAAACCTTTTTATATGGTATTGTTTCCAATTTTTCGACTTTTAGGGATAATGTATATTAGAATTATATTATTCTAATCCCCATTTTAAAGTAAGAATAGCATATTTGGAACCCAGAGCTGTCTTTAGAGGAATAAACCTGACATAATCCATGGTTCTGCAGCATGTTGAAAGGTATTACAGATGTAGAGAGTAGGGCAAGATGGCTGCAGGCTTACTTTCTATCAATGTTGTCCAAATGCTATTTTGCTGTTTTTGAAGTTAAACTCTCACCAACAGTTGAAGGCACTGTGGGGTGCTGTTATTTGTATTTTGACAACATTTGAAGGTCCATAAAAAACCCTACTACCTTGATAAAGATTATTTTGACCCCACTACCTCCATTAAAGACAGTTCAGCTTGAGAAATAATTTCAATAGCGTCAATACAGTCGATTGGAAGAGAAAATTGTTATGGTTATAGCTGATTTAGAATGCTTGAAACATGTGTAGCTGAATTTATTCAGAGAGATTGTCCATTTTAACCTTTATCATCTATAACCTCATTAAAAATAACACAATCTGTTTATAATATTTATTGTTGTTATTGTAAAGGGGAAACATTGCAACTGTGTAAAAATGTAAATTTAGAACCATTTTTGAATGTCCTCAGTTTTTTAAGAACAAACCCTCAGAACTTCCTCCCTTACTATAGCTTGTTCTTTATATAACTGGGCCCAGTTATATTTAATGATAATTTAACCTGCCAGGAGCCCTGTGAATGTTGAAGAAGCTGGTGATTTTCAAATGGGCTGAGACAAAATATCTTCATTGTATCATGTTGTAATATATCGCAGCTTGAAGCCAATGATTTCTTGCTTAATTGTACACAGCACATGCATGGGTTTTTAAAAATTAAGCCTCATTTGTGGTGATTTTTTTTAGCATTCTTTTGTAATTTAATAGCCTCCATGATTTTGCTGAGCAAAGTAATGTGGGTTCCACTTGGAGGTGTAGGTTTTTCATAATGTTTGTGCCATCCCAAACTGTACAGAAAAAGCTTTTTATTGATGTTAAAAAGAGCAATGTTAGGAACCATAGTTGTAATCAAGATTCAGTACATAGTGGAATAGTTGATGTAACTTTAGAAGATTTAGCTTGTTTATTTACAAGATTCTTGGGGTGCATGCATTGAATGTGCAGTGCATTTCGTAATATTTTCTACTGGAAACTAGTAAGAGTCTCATGAAAGCCATTAAACAATGGAGGATGATGCTTAAGGGAGTTGTGACAAGAAGTCTAAGGATGGAGGTGATAGATGATGTTTAAACATCTACAGGTTCATATAAACAGGGAAAGGGGAATGATGTTTTTTTAGGCAGTCATTTGTCTACTAATTAGCCTGAAGAATCCATCAAAGGGAACAGCATTGTGTAACACATTAACATATTAACTTTGGTATTTTTTATTTTATTTTATACAATACATATTTACTGTACAATAAAATAAGCTGTTCATGAAGGGGCAGTGTATAATGGCAAACATTTTTTTTCAATGCCATGGAATGTTCAGTCAACTACATAGGTCAAATAGGAAAAAATATTGGCATACCTCTAGGTTGGAGGATATTTGCCACTACCAATTGTAGAGGGAATATTTTGTATTCCAAGGGTATTAAGAAGCTTACAAGTGCCTTTACCATGCATTAATGGTACACTGACTTCCATCATTGTTTGCCCTGCAGCAAATCTATTCTTCACATGGTGGGATGTGATCATCATAATAGAAATACTGAAGCTGTGCCTAAAGCACTTTGATGTTTACACTCAAGTGCCTTAGATACAGGAACAATATTTTGTTCTGTACCCACCTATTTTCCTCATATAAAAATACATTTGGCAGGTGCATTCACAGTGCATCCTAAATACATGTTAACAGCATTGTATATCTACAGTATGAATGTACCCTAAGGTAAAACAAAGATAAATATTTTGCTTGACTGTGTTCTAGAGGTTGGCATTTCTCAAAAGATGAATAGGAATTTCTTCAGTCAGGTTTGTTGTGAGCACAATCACAATCCGGATGCAGTAAGTAATCCCTGCCATAGTAACAGTATAGGGTAAACAAATACTTGGCATTGTGAACCTAAAGGCCACTACCCATATTTATGTATCATTAGCACACTGTTTAAGTTGAGTCCCTATACACAATGCCATTTCTTCTAAAGAAACAAGTGCATAGCTGACTTCAAACCAGTTCTTGGACATGAAGCTGGTTCTAAAAATGTACTCTGAAAAAAAATGTACACACTTTAATATATGATTGAGTGCTGAATTTATATATAGACATTTTTTCGACACTGGGATCAGACTCACAAGTAGGGTGCCTACAAGCACTTGGCTTAAAAGAGAATGTTACATAATAAATGCAATGGCAGTAATTTGTTACATAAATAGCCGAATGTGTTGGTTGCATTACAAAAAGAACCAGATAGCCTAATGTGTTAGTCCTTTTAAGAAAGTCATGCACTCTTTTTTGGTTGTTTTCTTCAACTAAAAGAAAGATCTTTTCTGGAGAAATCCCATTATGTTTTTTTTAATCTATTAGTTTACACAACAAACATTAAATATTGGCGGACCTGTGCATTACACATAAATGATGGTCTTAGGTGGGCATCGCTTACATTTTAGTACAGCGAAACTGAGAATTAAGAAGAGGCTGGTGACAGAAATGTTAATGAATCAAATAGTATTCCTAGAAAGTTTATATTGTGCCTATTCTGTATTTGTATCTCAGCTGCCAATTAACATAAGGAAATATTGTTTTTTTTATCAGCAGTACAACCACAATATATTTTATAAAAAACTGTTTTTCACCCTGATAAATCTAGAGTGATTATTTTATTGCAGTTTTGCAGTTTCCAGACCTCTAAAATGAACCATAGGATTTCTAATTTTTCAAATGGTCCTTTTTTCCCTTGCATAGAGCCATCACAGCTCTGACGTGTAACCTATGCACTACTAAATAACCTGGTTTTAGTCCTGATCAAATGTTTCTTACTCTTTTTCAGTGCTATTTCAAGCAAAGGGTTTTCTCTTTTTCTAGTTTTTTCTATTGATATTTGTCTTTTTCTCATTACCATGTACATTTGCAAAAGTGTGTAATCTCATTTTCAAAAAAACTTAATAAAAACTGGTTAAGTAATTTGTGGATTCTTGACTGCCTTTTGCATGCAGTATTATGACATTTATGTTTTAGTGGTTAGGCTAACAAAATGTTTATATACTATGCAGTACCATGCATTAAATACTGTATGAAACTTTGACACAGTCAGAAACACAAAATCTCTTGCACTCGTTAAATAGAAGAATATACAATAATGTATCCTTGGAAACCATAATTTCTGTATATGCAAAAATTCACATGCTTAGGTAGTCATAGATCAACACCTGGTAGTCCATGACAGCTCTGTTGCTGAACAAACACATAGTTGTAACATATACTAGTGATATGGCTTTATTTTTTTAAAAAGAGAAAATGCAAAGTAATGTTCATTTGCCTTGTACCCTTTTAAAGGTTATGTTGCATGAACAACTGCCATGGATCGATAGACTTTTACAGGCATCTGCATATTAAACCATTACATTTCTTACTAGATGCAGCTTGACTTGACAACAGTTTAGTAATACACAATGCTTCTATTTTACTCTAAAAGCTGTAATAAACTGAATATGATGAACTCTCAAGTCAGTTATTTGTCACATTTAATTTTGTCAACTACAAAAATAACATTATTAATTATTACTCCAGAATTGCTTTTTGACGGAATATGTTGCCTGATTGCCTAGATTATGTTGAATGCAACAATAAAATAAAATTCCTATGTAGATTATTTACTACCAGGGCCAGAACTAGGGGTAGGCAGAAGAGGCATGTGCCTACGGCGCAAAACTTAGGGGTGCCAGGCACGTACCTCATAAGCAGTTTACCCTGGTCCGCCACTGAAAAAGGTTAAGCAGGTGGTGCTCTCTGACATCAAAGTGTGCTGAAGCAGGCCTATCAGCGCTCATATGTGCCATCTACGTTTGCACATGTGCAGCCCCGTTTTGCGCACAGGTGCGTATGCGCAAACTCATTTGTGCACAGATGCGCGCGGGGGCGGTATTGCAATATTTCTGGCCAGGTTGCCTGGGGCGCCTGCCCAGCACTGGTTACTACAATTCCTAACTTGTTCCAGGGCTTCCATAAGTGACCCACTTATTGTCACTAGGGGCCTGTAGAAGAGTAAGATATGAGGCCCCCAGAGCATTTCTTTTCACTGCTCTAGTATTGGCTGAATTCCCTATAGCTGTAGTACCTGAACCCCTAATGGTTGACCTGACTTGTACATTTTAAATGTATAATTAATGTCTAGCTCTAGTAAAGAGCTTTTTACTTTATTGAATATCCTGATGCATAGCCCAAGCATGTTCTCTAGCACATTAATCTTCCTCCCCCCTCTCGTGCTCTGCATGCCCCTATTTCCCCTCTCTCTTTCATGCTCTGTTTGCCACTATTTCCTCCCTCTGTCTCTTCCCCTGTGTGCCCCTATTTCCTCTCTCTATCAGGGCTGATCCTATCAAATGTGGGGCCCAATTGGGACCATGTTGGCGGGGCCCCTAGACAAAGTGTTGCTGGCTACTGACACACCAAGTATTTAGGAAAATAAGGGCATACAGGCACAAAATAGAAAGGAAAGGGGCAGACAAGGTAAGAGAGTGAGAGGCATGAAATAGGGGCACATAATAGGGGCACACAGGGTAAGAGAGAGAGGGAGGAAATAGGAAAGTGGACTGGGCCAATTAGTTTGGGGCAGGCTGGGCCGATTCAGCTTGGGAGCAGGCTTGGTTGGATTGGGGGCAGGCAGGGCCTATCAAGGTTGGAGGAAAGCTGGGCCTATGAGAGTTGGGGGCAGGCTAGACCTATGGAGTTGGGGGATAGGCTGGCTTATCAGAGTTGGGGGTGGGCTGGACCTATGGATTTGGGGATGGGCTGGACAAAGTTGGGGGCAGGCCAGGCAGCATCATGTGCTGAGGGAAATATTATCTGTGCTGCCCTGTGGTGCGGGGCCCCCAGAGGTGCGGGGCCCTATTGGCCCCAATTGGTCCAATAGGCCCAAGGCCAGTCCTGCTCTCTATTATGTGCCCTATTTGTCCCTATTTCCTCTGTTTCTTTTGTGTTGTGTGCCCCCATTTCCTTCCTCTCTTTCCTGCCCTGTGTGTACCTTATTTCCTTTTTCTCTTGTGCATGGATGCTTTTATTTCCCTATATACTCGGTGTGTCAGTAACCCGCACCACTTCATCCCCACCAAAATGATTCCAATTGGGTCCCGCATTTGATAGCACCAGCCCTGCTGCTGCTTGAGTTCAGTGCATCCACTAACCTCTGTCTTATTATAAGCTTCGGTTTTGAGTCCTTCAAGGCATGCATAGTTTCTTGTTCCAGCATTCTGTTCCCTTTTAAATAAAGATTCCTTTGTAAACTTCATATAGTTTTTGAGGTATAAAGTTAGTATGTTCTGACTATCTTTATTTGGGACATATACTGTAGCTATAGTGTTCTGCAGAATGCAACACAGAGGATGTGCTCTGACAAAAGGTAGGTAATGTAGAATCACAATTCTACTAATGGTTCTTCCTCACATTCTTCTTCTAGGTGTCAAAATGATTGTCCTATTGTATACGCAGTGGCATAAAGCAACCACAAAGTGACTCAAGCCCTTAACCTCCTGAACTGAAACCAGACGCCTTACCCATTAAGCCATGCTGGCACCTCGCCATGTGCCATGTTTACACTAACTGACACAAAATGTCTTTTGTTTCAATGTAAATTGCTATGAGCCTGTTAAAGCAGATAATTAGATCTAATAGGGTTAAAAAAAACAGCAGAAGACATTTTACACACTTTCATTGGTCATAGCTTTCTTCACATGACTTGCCTGTGCAAAGGGGTTGCCGGCGACAATGGATCTCAAAGAACCCTCAGAACTCAAAGTGAGCCACCTTATGTGGTAGGCCACACATTCTCCCCACTAACAGGGCCATTTAACTGTGTAATCCACCACTTGTTAAATGTGAACTCGATTACACGATTTATATCAGATCCAGTTGGCTATAATAATAATCTGGCTTCATTGTACTGTAGTAGTTCAATTAAATTTACTACTCTGTTGTCAATTCAGCAAACAAAAAACTGCCTTTCATTGCATTTTTTAGCTTTATGAATGTAGCAGAATATATAACAACTCACTGCACTATTCTACCATTTTATACATAAATTCACTGTAATACAGAATGTTAAAAGTCAATATAATGAGAAGAGCAAAAGCTATATATGGCAGGCACAGGACACATAAAGATTACAGACATTCCTGGATTTAACACCAGTTGGAGATCCAGGACAGAGGTCCTGTTGGCCTTGGTTAATCAGACTGACAGGTGTTGCTGTAGTAAAGATTCCTACTGTAGCACTGTCTCTCCTGTAAGGCAGATATTTCATTATGTTGGGAACTCTGCTGACAGAACCAGTTGCGGGAAGAAGATGATATCAATAGGCCCCTGCAGCTGTTTGCCCATTGGCACGTGCTCCGTGGAACAAATGTTGAAATGTTTCTTCTAATATATGGGAATACATTACACAAACAGCAATAATTAGACTTCGTATCCCAAGCAATTATACTTAAAGGTATATGATATTAGATAGGGCTGGCTTATGGCAAATGAATTAATCTAACTGGTATCCCATATCTGGAATGAAACCTATGCTCTTATTACCTCCATATCAAACCCACCTGATATTTATCTGGTATCTATTATATTAAGGATGATCAACCTGCATTGGAAGGTTATTGTGGGAGTGCTAGAAATAATAGCTTTGCAACATCTGACTACATAAGCCTGTCTTGCATGCATAGTTACTGTATAAGACGTTAGCTGGAGGGTGCAATTACAGTATACCCAATACTTGCTTTACTTCTGTTTCCACAGGCATATTTAGACATTTGATCATTGCTCCAAAAAGAGAAAGGCACACATTTTTCCATAATAGTTGCATGACCCAAGGACAAATAACCGGATAACATATCTTATCTGCCCATGATCCTACCATGAGCAAATGAGAGCATCAGCCAACATTTGGAAGTACCATATCTGATATTGTACTTGTGATTCACCAGAGTGATTTCATTCATGCTAGATGCTACATTAGTAATACAAAAACAAGTTAACTAGATATAAGAAAATAAAGAATGAGGGAAGAAATTATAACGTCAGAAGAAGAATTGGAATATTGCACTTTCTCAAGTTTCTTCGCTTGACAAATGGCGTTATTGTATTCTCTTCACATGAGACTATTATCCTACGGTTTAACAGATAGAAAGCTGAACAATCAGTAGCACAATTATCTCAGTTAATGGCCTTTTCTATACTTTCCATTGCAGGGGGATCCCAAACTGTGAGTGTACCTTTGTGGATGCATTTTCCGTCCTCTCAGTCTCATTAAGCGATAAAGCAAAACTAAAGCTTAATTAAAAAGTAGGCTAGAAATGGTGTACATTATGTTCTGGGTTCTGTACCAGCCTAAGGCAACCACAGCCCTTTAGCAGGAAAGATCTGTGCCTTCAAAGATGCCCCAGTAGCTCCCCAACTTATTTTCTGCTGATTCACTTCAAATGTTCTGTGCTGCTCACTTACTGAGCTTAGAAGTGATGCACAATATACTGTATTTATGTACACTATATGTCACAATATAAGACCTATCAATAAATAATTCAGATTATTGGTACATGGCAGCTCAGAAACCAACAACCAATCAGCCATGTACCGTCAGCTTATATGACAGGCAAAAGCTAATTTTCTGCTTGATGATTTATGACAACCCCTAAGCATAGCCACTTCAAGCACTCTGAGTGTCGATCCTAACAAAATCCAATATGGCAAACTCCCGTGGCAACTTTGAAGGCCAACCGCAGAGTTGCTGAACATTTCAGCTGGTTTAATATGTTCAATATGTAAAATATGGCATTTATAGCTGTATTCATGTTTTGGGTTTAGTTCTTTAAACAAGTACTTTAATTTAAATATGTTATAGATATAGAAGATTCTATTCTTAGCACTTTTGGTCTTCATTATGTATATTTTTTGTTTTTTTTTTACTTTTGCCAGTTTTCAAATGGTCACTGACCCTGGCAACCAAAATTATTGTTCTGCAAGGCATATTACTTATCTTTCTTTTTAGGACCTGACCTATTCCTTTTCCAGTCTCTTATACTCACCACTTCCTGGTTGCTAAGGTAAGTTGTAATCTAGTAACCAGATAACTGCTGAAATTCCCAACTGGAAAGCTGCAGAAAAGAATTCTAAATCAAGCAAAAACCATTAAAACATGAATAAATGAAAAAATGCAAATTGTCTCAGGAGGGAATTGTCTACATTTTGCTAAAAGTCACTTTAAAGGTAAAATAACCCGTTAAAGGCATACTCTTTGTAGAGATCTTATGCTGAGTTGATTCTGCTTACAAGCACTGACGTGTAAGGACATTGAATGTGATTATAACTTACATGCTCATAGATTTTTCTTCCGAAAATTATTGTTACAATGATTGTAATAATGATATGTCTCTGGCATCATAGAGACATAATTATTATTAAAAATAATAATAGGCCGCTTAATAAAATGTATCCGTAACAGAGGTGAATACAGGGGTATCAAACTTCTAGTCCTCAGCTATTGCTGAACCACTGACATCCTTAGGAATAATAAATAGGAATGTTAAATGTCACTTCAAATGTCTGCATTTATATATATATATATATATATATATATATATATATCTATATATATATATATATATAGATATATATATATATATATATATATATATCCCCTTTTCTAGTTCTAGGATTGGGTGCAGTCAGAGCTTGAGGACAAACTCACAATAAACACACAGGGGCAAATTCACTAAGCGCCGAAGCGCCGAACGCTAGCGTAGATTCGCTAGTGTTACTACGCACGCTTACGCCTGGCGAATTATCGCTACGGACGTAACTACGCAAATTCACTAACGCGCAGTGTACTGAACGGTACCTTTTACGCTAGACTTCCTTCGCCACCTCAGACCAGGCGAAGCGCAATAGAGTAGATAGGGATTGCTTCAAAAAAAGTCAAAATTTTTTCTAAGTCCCAAAAAACGCTGGCATGTTTTCGACATTATGGGTGATAGGCTGAAAAGATCGCAAATTTTTTTGGGGCTCCCCTCCTTCCCACCTACATTTTCTGACTCATGGCAACTTACCTATACAGTGGGCACATGTGTAGGGCAAAATAAAATTTTTATTTGATGTTTTGAAGGTTTTCTAGGCATTTGTAGTGCTGATACGTATTCCTCCATTGAAACTTGAATTTAGCGCCGTATGCAAATTAACCATCGCTAGCGTAACTTTGCTTCGCTTAGCGAATCAACGCTAGCGCAACTTCACAACCTTACGCTACCCCTGAGCGCAACTTTGGATTTTAGTGAATTTGCAAAGCGCTGGCGAAACTACGCCTGGCGAAGTGCGGCGAAGTGCGGCGAAGTTACGCCTGGCTGCCTGATTATGTACTAAGCATACCCTCTGTCCCCACCAAAAAAAACTGCAAGTGCAAAACATAGTTACATAGTTACATAGTTAAATTGGGTTGATAAAAGACAAAGTCCATCAAGTTCAACCCCTCCAAATGAAAACCCAGCATCCATACATACACCCCTCCCTACTTTTAATTAAATTATATATACCCATACCTATACCCATACCTATACTAATTATAGAGCTTAGTATCACAATAGCCTTTGATATTATGACCGTCAAAAAAATCATCTAAGCCATTCTTAAAGGCATTAACTGAATCAGCCATCACAACATCACCCGGCAGTGCATTCCACAACCTCACTGTCCTGACTGTGAAGAACCCCCTACGTTGCTTCAAATTAAAGTTCTTTTCTTCTAGTCTAAAGGGGTGGCCTCTGGTACGGTGATCCACTTTATGGGTAAAAAGGTCCTCTGCTATTTTTCTATAATGTCCTCTAATGTACTTGTAAAGTGTAATCATGTCCCCTCGCAAGCGCCTTTTTTCCAGAGAAAACAACCCCAACCTTGACAGTCTACCCTCATAATTTAAGTCTTCCGTCCCTCTAACCAATTTAGTTGCACGTCTCTGCACTCTCTCCAGCTCATTTATATCCCTCTTAAGGACTGGAGTCCAAAACTGCACTGCATACAGACATGTACCTAATGTGAAGGAGGGGGGAACGTATGTCCGCCAGCAATCTGGTAACTTAAAAAATGGGAATTTTCTTTTATATATACATATATATATAGTAGGTACCTCTGAAGTATAGAACACTTTCAATTGGTTGCCACCCAACCATTATGTCACTCACCTAGCCAGTAAATCACCAGCTATTAATTTAAAAATTTATTAAAAAATTTATTGGCAATGTACTTGACAGTATATTTGTAATTCCACCTCTTCCACTGACCTTTTCCACTCCTTGACTCACCCATTTAAGTTCTCTATTCACCCCCGATCTGTCCACTTCCTGCCCCTGCCCTGCAATGTCATTACCCTTCTTCTTTCCTGCTCATGTCGATAACTTTTACTATAAAAGGTGGTAACCCAACATGGGAGTAGGGTAGACCTGATTCTACAAAAGGGTAATCCTCTCCCTTCTAACACAACACTGCAGTTCTATGCAGTCAAGTTTTAAGAACCTCAAAAGGGACAGGGCACCCAGAGAACATGGAGAACTGTAATGTCAATTTGAATGGTGCTGGTGGTAGGTAAGGGTTAGTCAATAATGCCCAATATCTTAAAATAATGTCTGGGAACTTCTTGAAGGAGCAATTGACTGAAGTACATACATAAGTAGTATGGCAATTCCAATAACAATTTGTAAGCATTCTATGCTCTCTACAACAGTAATGTACAACTTTATGATTGTTTCTAAAAAATACTAGTATCCCAAAGGCAAGTGCAATCAGTAGTTTACTTTTTACTAATGAAGGTTTATGAATACATGTTATTTTATTATACAGTATATTATATAATTGTTATTATTATTATTATTATTATTATTATTATTAAGACCAACCAACAGAATTAGAAAAGGAGAGTTAAAATAATACCCAATTTTATTATAAAATATATTTAACAGGCTTTAGACTGCAAGTTTTTGACACCCCTTACCTGGCACAAAATATCTAATAACTATGTAGCTGGTAGCAACTGATTCACAGATGAAGATAAACGCTAAATTCCCAGTGTGCAGCTTCTTTCAATAGACAATGATTTTTATCTTCATGCCAATTACATTACAGTTGTTATTCCCTGGGCTGTGGCTTTATAACCACTACCCAGTAGTACTGTAACACTTTAAAACAATGTTCACTGCAATGGGAGCTATATATATATATATATATATATATATATATATATATATATATATATATATATATATAGTTTTTTTTAAAAATCTGCCTAACTGCTAGTTGATCCAGAGGAAGGCAAAAAAAACCCATCTGAAGCCTCTCCAATTTGCCTCAGAGGGGGAAAAAATTCCTTCCTGACTCCAGGAATCGGATTAGTCCCTGGATCAACTTGTACTATGAGCTATCTCCCATAATCCTGTATTCCCTCACTTGCTAAAAAGCAATCCAAGCCCTTCTAATGTATCAGCCTGTACAACTGATTCAGGGAGAGAATTCCACATCTTCACAGCTTTCACTGTAAAAAAAACCCTTCCGGATATTTAGGCGGAACCTCTTTTCTTCTAATCGGAATGGGTGACCTCGTGTCAACTGGAAAGACCTACTGGTAAATAAAGCATTAGAGAGATTATTAAATGATCCCCTTATATATTTATACATAGTTATCATATCACCCCTGAAGCGACTCTTCTCCAGGGTGAACATCCCCAATTTGGCCAGTCTTTCCTCATAGCTAAGATTTTACATACATTTTACCAACTTAGTTGCCCTTCTCTGTACCCTCTCTAATACAATAATGTCCTGTTTGAGTGATGGAGACCAAAACTGTACGGCATATTCTAGATGGGGCCTTACAAGTGCCCCTTTTAATACAGCTCAAGACCTTATTTGCCCTTGATGCTGCTGACTGGCATTGCTTGCTACACCCAAGTTTATCATCTACAAGGACTCCAAGGTCCTTTTCCATAATGGATTTGCCTAGTGCAGTCCCATAAGGGTATAAGTGGCTTGAATATTCTTACATCCCAAGTGCATGACTTTACATTTATCAACATTGAATTTCATTTGCCACTTAGCTGCCCAGATTGCCAGTTTGTCAAGATCCTGTTGCAAGGATGACACATCCTGGATGGAATTAATTGGGCTGGTTAGTTTTATGACATCAGCAAACACTGATACATTACTTACAATACCCTCCCCTAAGTCATTAATGAACAAGTTAAATAAAAGTGGACCCAATACCGAGCGCTGAGGGACCCCACTAAGAATCTTACTCCTAGTAGAGAATGTACCATTAGCAACCACCCTCTGTACCCGATCCTGTAGCCAGTTTCCTATCCATGTGCAAATGACTTCATTAAGCCCAACAGACCTTACTTTAGAAAGCAGTTGTTTGTGGGGCACAGTATCAAACGCTTTGGCAAAATCCAAATAAATCACATCTATTGCCCCCCACTGTCCAGCTTCTTACGTACCTCATCATAAAAAGCAATCAAATTTGTCTGACAAGACCTATCCTTCATAAAGCCTTGCTGATTGCTGCTCATAATGCCATTCACTAGAACAAAATTTTGAATGTGATCCCTTAACAAGCCTTCAAATAATTTGCCCACCACAGATGTCAAATTTACTGGCCTATAATTGCCAGGCTGAAATTGTAATCCCTTTTTAAATATTGGAATAACATCAGCTTTTCTCCAATCCATAGGCACCATACCAGATGAAAGTGAATCTGAGAAAATCAGAAATAGGGGCTGATTTAAAACTGAACTAAGCTCTCTTAGAACCCGGGGTGTATGCAGTGGCCCTGGAGCCTTGTTTACATTAATCTTTATTAAAGCTTTATGAATCATATCCTGAGTCAGCCACTGACTAGATTGAGCTGAGCCATTAGTGCAGCTATAAAGTGAGCCTGGGAACTCAGACTCCTCTATTGTATACACTGAAGAAAAGAACAGATTTAGCACATTTGCCTTTTCTGTATCTGTTACAACCATACTGGTACCATTATTTAATGGAGCAACACTCTCAACCTGTATCTTTTTACTATTAATATATTTAAAAAACTTTTTAGGGTTAGTTTTCACTTCCACCGCAATTAACTCTTCATTTCCTTTCTTTGCCTTCCAGATTGCTGATTTACAACATTTATTACAGTGTTTATAATTCATTCTGTCCCAACAGATTTGTAGTTTTTAAATGCCTTTCTCTTCTTTACTATTAACTTCTTTACTTCTGTATTAAGCCACATAGGATGATTCTTAGAGCTTCTACATTTACTCCTTAAGGAAATAAATAGAGAACAGTAATGATTTAATATCATTTTAAATGACAACCATTTCTGTTCTGTGTTTTTAACTGAAAATGTAATGCCCCAATCAATGCTCTGTAGGGCAGCCCTCAAGGCACTAAAATTAGCTTTTCCAAAATATATCTTATATTTTACTTTGCTGCACAGACTTAACTATATTTTTTTATATTGTGGCTCCTCTATTTTACACTCTCCAGCCTTGCACTGGCAGCCCTCATCCTTCATACTGCATTCTTACAATATTACAATATTTCTACTTAGGTAGCACAGACCCAGGGCCCCCCGGGGCTGCTACTTCAGCCCCCCCCCCCCTGCGCTCTAATTATTTGGCCCTAGTCAGCTTGATATCGTCCAGTACCAGGTAGCAATATCATGCAAAGATCAGATTGTTTGTCATGCTCTTAAGATGTAATGCCAAGTAAGGCTGTGCATGCAGGGTGGATAAAAATCTAGCTGTTAGGTTGCATAAAAAATTGTGGGTGCTCTGGCCGTAAGGCAACAGCTCTGGGCAAACCACATACCACAGCCTCATCTGCTTCAGTCATGGGTCTTTTGGACACATCCTCAGCAGTAGTTATGGGTGAATCTGTGCCATTCGTTAAATGCATTGAAGTCAATGGGTGTCAAAATAATTTTGACGAGCGTAAATTTTGATGCGAGCGACAATTGTTATACGCACGACTACTTGGTCCAAATGCATTAAAGTCAATGGGCGTACCAATAATTTTAATTGAAGACAATTTTTATGTGTGCAACTATTTTGACGCGCGCCAATTTTTTTTCGACATGGCGGATTTTTCTCCGGTGAATATTCGCCGCAGTTTTGTGTCTGACAAATTTATTCGCCCATCACTACTCATCAGCCATGATTTTATCTTCTGCCTCATTCTTACATATCAGTCTTTTTACTTTCCGTATCTTCTCCCTCAATTGATGTTTGTACTCTCGCCATGAACCCAATTTCCTCTTGCCTAAGACTTTATCATTTTCTTAACGCACAGTTTTTAGCTTAACAACCTCCCTTCATTCAAAAGATGTTTTCAACTGGAACTGCAAGTTAAACATCACATTTAGCTGTCTATCCCCGAGCAGCTCATATGGGAATCAAACTCAGAATGTGCAGGCAGTTGCCTTTACCACTTCTCCGCCTGCTGGGCTCCATTTTGTTGGAAACTGTGGTGTTGTTTCAAGTTTGCATTAAATAATACCCTCCTACTAAATCTTCCGAGACCTTGTTTTGTTTCTATACAGTTACCCCTGATATTCCTGGACTGTCTCCATTTCAGAAGGCACCTGATCTATGATTTGCTCATTGGGTACCAATGCCAAACAAGTGGATATTTTAACCCTTTCACTGCTGGAATACATTTTTAAATGTCATTTCCACTAGCAAGTCAATTTCAATTTGGGTCAAAATGCAGGGACTTCACTGGAGGTGAAATTGAGGTTCAGCCCTCGATACATGTCTGCAAACTCACCCAAATTCCCCAGATGTTAGCTGTCCCCCCTCCCCTAGACTCCCAATACTGATATAAGAAGGGACCCTGCACATGTGCAATTAGCATTTAGTGCCATGGAAGGAACTCTGTGCATTTGCAAGCCAATGTTTTTAAAGCAAAAGACCTTGTGATTAAATACCGAGAAGACATATTGGTGTTTCTCCTATATTTTTTAACTAGATTATTATAATTTTCACTAGCAATTCAAATGCTGTATTCAAATGAATAGGACTGTACATTGTTCTAACCCCCAGTTCCAAGCACTGAAACCAAATGTCACACTGAGGAAGATCAAAGGCATTCCAGCAAGCACGTCCACATAGCTTTAAAATGGGTATTGAGAGACTAAGCTCACTGAGGACATCTAGTGGTGACTGGAGCTATCAATCAGGGAAACAGATATTGCGACATACAAATATATTTGATGAGATGATGAGAGCCAACTATGAGTTGAGAGTGGAAGCTATAAATTGCGATAATAATTAATTAAAGATATATGCATGTTTTTGTTTCTTATTGCACGCTAAACAGGGCAATATTTACAATTTTAAATTAAAGTCACATTCTACCTCCTGACCATATGAGCAAAAAAAAAAAAAGTACCAAATTGTCAGTGCAATTGTCAGGCTCTGCTGGGATTTGAGTCAAGGACCTTTGCGTTTCTCTCTCTGTGCCTTAACCATTGGGCCAGGTGAGCAGCCTGCAGGGCCAGCTTCCTTTTCTGTCTTGTTTTGCCTGAACCCTTCTCTTTCTTGTCCTGTCTTTACCCTGAACCTTGCCTTGTTACCTTGCCTTGCTCTTATCCTGTCTTGCTTTAAACCTTGCCTTGCCTGTTCCTACTTCGATTCCAGTCTTGTCTTGACCTTTATCTTGCCTTGCTTTAACCTTTCCTTGACCTTGCCCTGCCTTGTCTTCCTTACTATTCTGAGTCTTGCTCTGCTCCTCCCTTAAATCCTGACCTTGTCTTGACCTTACTTTGCCCCTTGCCCTCTCTTTCCTTTTCCTGTGTTCATTTTGTCTACCAAGCCTGATCCTTGTCTTTCCATTTCTTGCTATCCAGTCCTCTTGCTATTCAGTCCTTTTGCTATTCAGTCCTCTTGCTATGCAGTCCTCCTGCTATCCAGTCCTCCTGTTATTCAGTCTCCAGTCTGATCTGATCGACGCCAGCACCGTCCTGTTCTATGCTTTCAGTCTGCTCCCGATCTACGCCCACACTGCCCTGCTCTATTCTACCAGTCTGCTCCTGTCTACTGATCTGAACTACGCCCGCACCGTGATGTCCTATCCTTTCAGTCTGCTCCTGATCTACGCCCACACCGTCCTGCTCTATCCTACCAGTCTGCTCCTGCCTTCTGATCTAAACTATGCCCGTACCATCCTTGTTCCTGTCCAGTCTACTCCCCATCCTGTTTTGTTTTACATCCTCGTCTCCTTGTTCCTGTCCTGCCGTTTAGTTCCTTGTGTGGACAGTTAGTCCCTGCCTGAAAGACTTACCCTTTTCTCATCTGCCTCTGCAGCGCTCCCTCAGTTATCCCTAACAGAATGCTTAAGCCTAAAAGTCAAAAAAGTCTGCAAGGGCTGTTCCTGTGCCTTCTGGTCTTTTTCCCATAGAGACTCAACACTCTATGTTGACTCACAGATGATGGAACGTCCAATCCTCCTAGAGGAAGTTCTGCTCCTGACTGAGAGAATACTTTTTAAGTGCTTCCCCAGTAAGTATCTGAGATGGTTTTCTTCCTGCTAGAAGGTAAAGCTTGTCCCTGGGCAGAGAACTTATTGTGCTGTAGATCCCCTTTAATCCTTAATACTGCTCTGTTTCTGCGGGCTTTCCTAAATGAATTTGCTCCAGCTTTCAAGCCAGCTATTCCTCTGCAATCTGCTTCAGTTCCTGGGCCGGCTATCCCTCAGCAAAGGGTTCTTCAGCAGCAGTCACTGGCCATAGCTCCAGAGGGGCTTCCCCAGCAGCCTCCGCTGCCTACAGCTCCAGAGGGACATACCCAGCAACCTCCCCTGCTCACACTTGTTGAAGTGTCAGGAGAATATAAAGAAAATACATTTCTTGTGCTGAAATAAGTTTCATTTTGATAGAACAAAGGACTAAAGGTCTAAGTGGTTTTGGAAAGGGATTTAATCTTCTCTCTGTCCTTAGAGGATAAGGATTTGAAGTAGATTTTCCATTTAGAGGTGAAGCGTGATCTTCCTCTGGAATCTTTAAGTCTGATGTTGTAAGCTTCACAAGTGCATAAAGCTTTTAGTTCTAATAATGCTTCCTCTGGGGTAGGAGAAGTCTATCCATTTTTTTAATATAATTCTTCGAGCTGCAGCCAAAGTCAATCTGATAAAATCTACCAAATGTAACAAGGACCATTCCCTGGATTTGTAGGTCCATTGAAAGAGGTCAATGGGAGAAAGATCACTTAAAAGGGCTATATTATAAAATATATATGGAATATGCAGTTTAGAATATAAAAAAAATCTCTATTAGTCTCCAAAAAGTGTGAATTTCCAGACATTGCCATAATAAATGGAAAGAGTTTGGAGAGGGAAGATTACATTTAAGGTAGTTGTTGTTATTAAGAGTGCCACTTAAAGCCTTTATGAAAAGTCTGTAATGCTGCTCTCTCCTGATTTCAGAGGAAATTAATTTGTCAAAATTAGTAACTGAAGATATCAATGAATCAGGTAAAATCTCTTGTTGTAAATAAATAGACAACTTCTTCGCTGTGGATTCCATCAGATGAGGTTTAAGGTCTATATTATTCCACAAATTCGATTTGATGGTTCTGACTTCGATAGACAGGTCTTTGGTAGTGATGGGTGAAAATTATTTTCAAACGCATTAAAGTCAATGGGCGTCAAAATAATAATAAAAAGGAGAACACTTCTCTCCCAAGCAATAACCTTATCATCATCATTTATTACAATGAACGTGGGCAGAGATGGGATACTATAATTTAATAAACAACAAGAGCTACAGAGTAAGAAAATAGATTCAAAGGACACTTCTCACAAAAGCTTACAATCTAAACATTATGTCAAAGCCTTCGTTTATACATGACAGTGCCCATGTTTAGTTCCTCCAGGAAACCCTACAAATCATTTGTTATTGTCAATTCCACAACTTGTCAGTATATATATTTTTTTTAATTTTTGCCATTTAAAAGAATTAGCAGTAAATTGTGGAATGTGATAAGTTGCAGGGACCCACAGTAAAATTATATTTAGCCCCACAAATAATCAGGAACTACTTCTCAGAATGTTTGCTAAGGCTGTACATCAATCAGAGCCTCAGTGGCCCCCCTTCACTCCTGGGCCCTTGGTTGTTGAAAGATCAGCATCTTCCGTTGTTAGATGTATGTGCACAGAGATATTTGTTAGTTTGTTTAGAAACAACAAAGATTTAAATGGAACAATACCACTTATCCTATATTTAACAAGTTAAAAGTACTGTAATATATTAGATGATTTTATCTTTCATGATTTCCACCTCCTAACTTCACGCTTATTGAGTTGCCTCTGTTCTGGATTCCTTATGGAGGAAAAATAGCTTGCTAACAGTTCTGGAGTGATGCTGATTTGTGCATTAGAATACATTTTGTTCATTTGTAACGATTATGCAGCTCTGGAGCATTTGTTATATTAATTGTTTGATGTTCCAAATTACATTTTAATTCTAGTTGTAATTTCATCCCAGTGAGCAATGTGTATAATTAGGACTCAAGCTATCACTACCACCCATTAGGAATAAAGCACACAACCAGGAATGCACGTTTTGGATGAAAAGTGATTCGTTACATAAATGGGCCTTACTGGGGAAAATATATAAAGAGCAAAAACTGTGCAAAGTATGTTAGCATTAATTTTTGCTCTGAGGCACCAGAAAAATATGGTGTAAAATGCAGGAAAAATTTAAAATCTGAGGTTTCACTATATATATATATATATATATATATATATATATATATATATATATATATATATATATATATATATATATATATAAATTTCACATAGAGCCGCACACCAATTTCTTCTTCATAAATCAAGTGATATTTATTTGCATAGATTTGTTTTCCAACGTTTCGGCCCTCTTTAGGGCCTTTATCAAGGCCCTAAAGAGGGCCCTAAAGAGGGCCGAAACGTTGGAAAACAAATCTATGCAAATAAATATCACTTGATTTATGAAGAAGAAATTGGTGTGCGGCTCTATGTGAAATTTGTACATAATATTTGATACCATAGCAGACATGTCCTAAATAGAGGACTGAGCTTAATAGGCAAAAGAGCAGCAAGCGCTATAGCTATTCAAAAGGCAGCCACATCCACAATTATCTTTACTTCAGGGTTTGCTTTATACTTTTTGTCGCTTTTAACCAAACCTACTTAAAACTACAAAAACAAAAAAAATAGAATTGTCTGAATTGATAAATCAAAATATCCCATAAAATATTTGACAGTGTAAATGTTTGAGGGAAATGTTGTGTGTAAGACACGCCGGGAGATTTTCGAGATCTCTGACCTCCCGGCGCGTTTCTCCTAGGTTGTTGGTGCTCAGGCGCGCACTTCTGCGATCTGGCCCCAAGTGAAGCTGGCATCTGATGCTGAGCGTCGTGACATCACTTAAAGGCGCCACATTTGAATTCTTGGCACCAAAACAGCTGTAAAAGGCCAGTCCTCCATTTTGTGAATGTCCAAGCTGGTTTCAGTTCTCTGTTCCTGCTGAAGAGTTTTGATTGTGATTTGAATTCCTGGTTTTGACTTCTGCCTGACTTGTGATTACGACTCATGCTGCCTGCCTTGACCCTTTGCCTATTTTCTGACCACGTCTTCTCTTTATACCTGCCGCTACATCACTTACGGACTTGATTCTACCTACACACTTCCTTGTTGGCTTCCAGAGCAGAAAGCCCGGGCCCCCAAAAGGGCGTCGGTGAATACCGGAATCCACAGGGTCCACCTGTACATCTGACGGTACCCATCACTGAACAAGTTTCCCATTAACCAGATTGTTACAGTTGGCTTGGGGCAATATGGAGCCTTCCCAGGCTGCTGCTTCCTCGACTACGGAGGGATTCTTTGACGTAATGATGAAGCGTCTGAACTTCCAGATGGCTCAACAGGCTCATCTTGCTCAAGCGTTACAGCACATTACGTCCCGTCTTGAGTCACTTCAGCAGGGCTGGATTTACATAGCGGGACCTGATCAATGTGGATTGGGCACGGGAAATTTACAAAATTATTGTATCTTCTGCGCATCCCCAGTGTTTTTGAACCAATGTGGGTGGGTTGGGCAGCATGCCGCCCCCCTAAAATCCTGCCGCCCTAGGCTCGTGCCCAGGTGGCCTTTCCACAAATCCGGGCCTGCACTTCAGATTTCTGGGTCTGCGGCTCACTTTTCACAGTCTACACTTGCTATAGTGCCCACGATTCCTGCTCCAGTTAATTTTGGGGGTGATCCAAATGTTTGTCGTGGTTTTCTGACGCAATGCAAGATCCAGTTCGATTTGGCTCCGGACCAATTTACCTCTGAAAGGGCTAAAGTTTCCTATATTATCGCCCTTCTGAAGTGGAAGGCCCTTGCTTGGGCTTCTCCATTATTGGATAGAGACGATCCCCTGCTACATCACTCCACGGGCTTTCTTTCCACTTTTCGTCTAATTTTTGATGTCCTGGGTTGGAAAGTCTTTGCTTAAGCTTTTTGCACGCAAAACTTTGGTTACAACCTTTGTGAGATCTGAGTTTCCTCCTCCTGTGGCTTCTACACCACCGGTTTGCGATGAACCTATGCAGATTGGAGCTACGTGCTTAACTCCAGAGGAGAGAAACGCTGGTCTCTTTATGTATTGAGGCCTCGTGGGACATCTGCTGAGATCCTGTTCTCCCAGACCTCAGAATCAGGGAAACGCTCCAGCCTAGGTGTGAGGGGGGAGTCTCCCCTAGGCAAGATTTGTGCACTCCCAGTGTCTTATAGATCTCATTTATTTCTCCCTCTTCCCTTTCCACCTTCTCTGCTACATTTTCCTGCCAAGCTTTTCTGGATTCCGGATCGGCGAGAAACTTCATTGATAATTCCTTTGCTAAATCCTGTGGTCTGAGTCCTGTACCTTTCAAGATTCCTCTTTCTGCCCGGGCTGGGGAGGACAGACCAATTTCACCAGGTGTTCTCACCTCTGCCACTGCTCCTGTCCTAATTCATGTTGGGAGTCTTTATGAAGAGGAGTTCTCCTTCCTGCTCATTGATTGTCCTGAGACTCCCTTCATCTTGGGATTTCCTTGGCTTTGACTTCACAATCCTTCCATTGATTGGTCTACTGGGGAACTTACGGGCTGGAGCTCATTTTGCCTTTCCAATTGTATTTTTTCTTCTGTTATTCCTGTGGCCGCCTCTTTGCTGCTTCCAGCATCCAATCTTTCTCTTCCCGATGCCTACAAGGATTTTGCGGATGTGTTTGAGAAGAGGAATGCTGAAGTCCTACCTCCTCATCGTCCATACGATTGTCCTGTTGATCTGATTCTCGGCTCCATTCCTCCTAGGGGAAGAACATATCCCTTATCCGTGCCTGAGACCCAAGCCAAGAAAGAATATATTCAGGAGAATCTTTCTAAAGGGTTTATAAGGAAATCCACGTCTCCAGCTGGAGCTGGTTTCTTTTTTGTTCAGAAAAAGGATGGCACTCTTATACCAGATAACAAGATAACGATAAAGAACCGATATCTGTTACCTCTGATACCAGAATTATTCAACAGACTAAGAGGAGCTAAAGTCTTCACCAAGTTAGACTTACGGGGCACATACAACCTTATTCGTATCCGCCAAGGCGATGAGTGGAAGACAGCCTTTAACACCCGGGATGGCCATTATGAGTATCTGGTCATGCACTTCGGCTTGTGCAACGCGCCCACTGTCTTTTAAGACTTCATCAACGATGTCCTTCGTTTCTTTTTAAAAACTTGTGTCATAGTCTATTTGGACGATATTCTGGTCTATTCTTCTTCTCTAATTATCTAATCATCTTTTCCAAGTAAAACAAGTCCTTCTCAAACTAAGGGAGAATTGTCTTTACGCCAAGCTTGAAAAGTGTGCGTTTCACAATCTCCTTTCTGGGATACATGATTTCTTCCTCCAGATTTGAGATGGATCCTGCTAAGGTTTCTGCTGTTCTAGATTGGCCCGTTCCTATGGGTTTGAAAGACATCCAACGTTTTATTGTGATTTGCCAACTTTTACCGCAAGTTCATCAAGAACTTTTCACAGACGGTGGCTCCTATTACGGCTCTCACAAAAGCTCAGGAGGCATTTTGGACTCTTAAAAGATTGTTTAGTTCTGGGTAACTGCAAACGTTTGGCTGTTAAGCTTGCACTGGAGGAGTGGTGTCATCTGCTTGAAGGGGCTAAAGAGCCTATCACCATCTTGACTGACCATAAGAATCTCGAATATATATCTTCTGCCAGAAGATTCAATCATCGTCAGGCCTGTTGGGCTTTGTTCTTCTCGAGATTCAACTTTTTCATTTCCTATCGTCCTGGCTCGAAAAACACGCAGGCAGATGCTTTGTCAAGATGTTTTGCTCAGGGTGAATCCAATCCCACCCGCACCTATGATTTGAACTAAAAATCGTTCGACTATTCGATAGTCTAAGTACTGTCTCTTTAAAAAAAACTTCGACTACATATATCGCCACCTACCGAGCTACAATGTTAGCCTATGGGGACCTTCCCCATACATTTTCTAAGCTATTTCTGTTCGAAGGAAAATCGTTCGATCGATGGATTAAAATCCTTCGATCGATCAAAGTATTTGCGGTAAATCCTTCAACTTCGATATTCGAAAGGATTTTACTTCGACGGTCGAATATCGAGGGTTAATTAACCCTCGATATTCGACCCTTAGTAAATGTGCCCCTTAATTTTGTTTTCATTTGATTTGATTTCATCAGTTTTTGCAGTGTTTGTGGTAAGATAAATGTGTGTTAAACTGAGCTGCAAGTAGGGTTACCACCTTGCCGGTATTTTACTGGAATGGCCAGTAAAAATGATGGTTGATCCAATGTTATTTATAGGGAAAAAAGATAAATATATAGGCCGCCATTTTTTTCCAGAAAAGGTGGCAACTCTAGCTGCAAGTGCTTTGTGCTCCAAGGAAAGAAGGTAAGGAGTACCAGAACTGGAGTTCAGTGGCCGATGTGTGGTTATTGCTATTCACAATAAGTGATCCTGCACTGCCTACCACCCTATCAACCAATTGACAACAAGTACCATAAACCACTAGTTGTGATTAGCAAGCTGTGCCCAGGGTTGTAATATGTTGGGAAAACGACTCCAAATTAGGGGGCAAAACTGGCGTCTAGGACCCAAACAAGAACTATCATGAACGAGAGTAAGGGTATGCAAGATGCATTGGTAGTCAGTGCAGCAATTTTTTTTGCCCTATACTGTATAGGCTATACGTACAAACTGTAAGTAGCATGTTCACTGCAGACCTTCATAATGATAGACCAAACATGATAGTAGCCATGAATAGCCAACTAAAATTGGTGAATGGTTTTCCATAGGTTCATGCATATACAGTATATGTATATATATACATACATGTAGATTGCATTTAAAATAATGTTCTGGTTCTTAACCCCGATATAAAATATATATTGCATTTATGTTGAGTTTGTAATTATAAAGACACAAGGCCAATCTTTACATCTCTGCTCAGAATATTATTCTACCCATTAAACCTTGTGCTTTTTTTAGTATAAAAGAATGAAGGGATCAGAGCTCGTGGGCTTGAGGATTTGCTACTGCAGGGTGGAGACATACTTACATATTTGGGTGGGGTGCCGCATTGTTTGAAAATCTATTTTTGATTGAGTTTTTTGTGTTGCTAGTAATTTTCGGAGGGATGACAAGAACTATAAAAGGGGAGACACTAGAGCTCTGGTAAGAAAGTATTTTCAAATCTTCAAGAAGAATTTTGACTTAATTTACATTTTTAGCTTAGATACAAAGCAAAAATGCATCATTTTAGCAACAGTAATGTGAAAGGTACAACAAATGCAGCATGAACCCATTTTTCCCAGTTACTGTATAATGTTTAGCTAAATAATATTTGATTTTATACTCACAATATTAAGTTGATTTCTGACTTGAATGTCAAATTTTCCCACGTCCATTATTGTTTGTTTACTTCAGCATCACAGATGTTTGAATGATGTGTGGTCCTTGACTTTAGAGCCAAACAATCTGACAAGGCTTACAGCCTGATGGTAAAGGCATTATATTCATTCCAGATGGTTCATGATATCTAAGAACCAGTAAAAGATCTTGCTTCCATTATATTGTAAGACAGTATTGGCACAGTCAAACCACCATATCCATGCACAACAATACTACTAGATGGACTCTGCTTGGCAAAGCTAAAGCTATACCACATGCATGCAACAGTCTTGATTTTAAGTGGCTTCATTAAAACATCATTTGAATCACATTGCTTTAATGGCTTACTTTGCCAAACCCCTACTATGTATTCTGTATTGCAAGTGGAGCAGGCACACATTTCGTAAGTTATTGACACTATCTTAGGTAACATTCTTTGGTCACTTTCCTCACAGATTCTCAACGACAAGTCTCAGCAACAATGGAATTATGGGAAGTGTCACATCTTAATTCTTTTTGAGAGGAAACAAGAATTAATTTGAGTGTACTTTCCTTCTGTTGAACTGCTGATAAGCAAGCCAGTAAGAACTAATAAAAGATGTGATTAGAAAAAGTAGCCTGATACCATCAAACCAGGATTGCAAGAATTATTATGGATACACTATGCTCACTGTCAATACATTTTTCATGGTTTAAACAGTTTGCCATTAGGTGTACGAGGTAATAAGCAACTCAAACACCTCTAGGAAAAAAAGATTGTACATATATGTTTTCATTTGTGCCAATGCAAAGTGTATATAATAATAAAGTAATTATTGGGCAGCAAAAAGACACTACTTTCAAAAAGTGCTATCTGACATGTCTTAACAATACTACATTGTGAAATACATATTTTCTTTTTTAGTTTTGCAAACGTCTTACAAAATGTATACATATTTCACTGATTAATTGAGCCTGCCTAGCTTGATGAATTGAGTTTAAAGCACTGATTAATTGAGCCTGCCTTATAGCACTGATATGGCTATAGTTAGATGATGGTGTCAGAGCCAGACCAGAAGGTAAAGGTCACAAGCCAGAAAAACGCTGCTTATACATCTGCAGCTGGATACAGGATTCAAGGCATCAGAGGCTTAGACAGCGCAGAGAGGCAGACAAGCAGATGTAATAATTATATATAATCAGTAAATAAGTTAAAATTAACTGCAACTGCAAGTATCATCAAAAACTTTTTTTACTGGCCCAGGCATCACAGAGTTGAACACTGCAGTTTATTGCATGCTTTAAATACATAAGATCCTGAGTTTTCATTAGCATCATTTCTTATCCAATCTTATTCATAATATACCTTGAGATGAATAAGGAGCACATTGAAATGAAAAATAATTTAATGAATAAAATATAGTAAATGGTAGGTATGCATGCAGAGCTCCAATATGGGAGCTGGACAACTGGATTGGAGTACATGGCTTGCCTGTTCCTTGCAGATTACTATAGCTTCCGAGATATAGCAACTAAAGTCTTTGAACAGAGAAACCAGTCTCTGTTTATTAAAACTTTTCTTGGAGTTTACATCTCTCACAATGGAGAACACACCTTTTTACGCTCCACACACAGCATATGCTTTCACTATTGAAATGGAGTAAAAATGGTGGTGGGACATGAGGGACCATTTGAGCAGAATGTTTAAATAAGGTTTACTCCATCGGTAGTGTTATTGAAATGTATATCAATATTTCATTTACCATGGGCCAATGAACTATATCATCTTTGTGTTTTGAGTTAGTTAATCTGGGCAGAATGGTTCCCACAGTGAACATACTGTTTTTGCCCTGCGCATGGTTATATTTATAAATCTGGATAAAAGTGGTGTTTGAATTAATTATGGATTTAACATAATTGCGAATTTTTATTCGTATTGTGAATGTCCACAATGACTTTCTAAATATGGCATAATTGTACTCTGTGTTTGAGTTACTCCACAACTTTGGTGGTGGAGAAAATTTTTGAAAACAGTTTTCGCAAGTTGCAAATTTAAATACTGTCAATGCTATTTTCGCTCACAAGTTGGCACACTCATGCAAACACCCGTCTCATTTGCGAATATTTTTGCGAATTTATAAAAAAACAGAAAGAGGGGTGCAGCAGTGCAATATTTTAGCTGTCAGGAAAAAAACATGGGCAATGCAACCATTTGCAAAAAAATATGCACTGTATCCCACGTATTGAGCAGTAGCAGCAAACAAAGTCAATTAACAAATTGAATTGAATTGTAAAATTTCTGAACCAATGGGCCAAAGTAGCCGCATTTTGCAGCCCCATCAGATGAACCCATCTTGACTGCCAATTAAATGGAGAGTTCTGGCAAGTCTCTTGATTTATTAAATTATACTAGTTTAGCATAAGGTCTTTATCCTCTGAGCAGGATATATTAATCATAAACAAGCATCATTTATCATAATTATATTACAAGCTCAGTTTATTTCACATCTTAGGCAAATGCTTGATTTTATTATATCGTTACAATAAATTATTTCCTGTCTTTTTGTGTCCTAAGAGAAATCTCTATATCTACAAGTCTTCTTTATTATGCTTTGCTAAAACCTCTTTTAACTCTAGATTTTCCACCAGCCTTCAGAGGCATTTTGAGCAGATAATTCCCCCCCAATAAAAACAATGTTCAAACTCTATAATGGAAGGCTCCTCACAAAAATCAAGGGCATTTTGCCCTGCCTCTTCTGCTGAATCATACTTAATGTGCCTATTAAAGAGATACTGACATCAGAAAATCGAACCCTGCAGCTAGCACCACCCTGAATTTGGCAGTTGTTCCAGGGTTTCAATGGGTAAAGCAGAAAGATATCAAAAGAATCTCTGTCTAACTATTCCACAAAACTCTTCTCTTTTAATTGGCCTTACCATCCAAAGACTGTCACCTCTCCAGTTCATAGAACACTGCTGCGAGGCTCATACACCTCAGCAACCCCTCCTCCTCTGACACACCATTCTGTCAATCCCTGCACTGGCTTCCGCTACCTTTCAGAGTCAAATTCAAATTAATGACCCTGACATTCAAAGCACTACATAACTCTGCCCCACCCTACATCTCTGAACTCATCTCTATATACTCACCCAATCGCTTACTACGCTCCTCTACTGACCTGCTACTCAACTCTTCTCTCATTACCTCCTCACATGCTCGCATTCAAGACTTTGCAAGGGCTGCACCCCTCCTCTGGAACTCTCTCCCACGGTCTGTCCGACTTTCTCCCAACCTTTCTGCTTTCAAGAAATCTCTTAAAACGCACTTCTTTCGAGAAGACTGCCCTCTGCTTTACTACCAAATGCAACACCACATACAGAACCACATTTCTCACCCACTTAATTCAATCTTGCCCACTCCCACACCTTGTGTATTACTCCCTTCCCTTTAGAGTGTATGCTCTTTTGCATAGGGCCTTCCTCACCTTTTGTACCGGTATTGATTGTGATGTATCTAACTCCATATGTTCTATGTATATAATTCATGTGATTTAGTTGTATAATCACATTTACTTTACAGTGCTACTCAATATGTTGGCACTATATAAATACATGTTAATAATAATAATCTCATACTAATGCTGTTTAAATGCTGAGCACAATCCCCTTGCTGAAAATGTTTTAAATGGTTTAACTATTGCATTTGTTATGATGCATTGGGCACAACTCTCAGAGTAGTTGGAATTCTGGGGGAAAAAAATATTTCATTGTGATTTTAAAAAAAAAAAACTGTGGATTACAGTTACTGAGCCAGTACATTATTGTGCAATACCACAATCAAAAAATCCCTAGTTATGCAAACAAGATTCGCTGACCCATCTCATTATCCTCTTTACAGGAGTACTGCAGTTTATAGGAAAACTGTGCTTTAGTCACTGTGACAGCATCTTCTTCACATGCTCAATTATAGGCCCTTCTCCATTATTATACCCTTATGTTAGACGCGACTGTTTGCCTTCAGGCCAGCTATAATGATCTCTGGATCATAACTGCACAGACACTGGGGCTCATTTATCAACACTGGGCAAATTTGCCCATGGGCAGTTACCTATGGCAACCAATAAGTGATTAGCTTTTTGAAGCCAGCTGCAAGTAGAACACTGATTGCAGCAATTTGATTGGTTGCCATGGGTTACTGCCCATGGGCAAATTTGCCCAGTGTTGATAAATGACCCCAAGTGTGTACTAATTGCATTAGGAATGATATTGCTTAATAAGGATTATGACCTCAGAAATGTCGTAAGGATGAATCTGCAGGGGTATTATTTTAAGAATTTACTAACCATGTGACAGCATATAAATGATCACGTTTAGGGGTCAGAACTTAAACAGTATTTTAAATCTAAGGTACCTAAAGCCACCATAAAACTGTCCAACTATGCTCCTACTTCTCTAATGTAAATGACTATAAACCTAATTATAGATGCAAGAGACTTCACTAGTGAGATCATGTACTCTCTTTATAGGGTACAATATATTTAATGCAATATATGAACTAGTAACCCACATCAACCAATCAGATGAAAGGGGTAGTTCACCTTTAAATATACCTATATTACAATTTGCAATTGGTCTTCATTTTTTTATCCCTTATGGTTTTTCAGTTTTTCTTCAGCAGCTATCCATTTGTTATTTGAGCAGGTATCTAGTTGTTAGGGTCTTATTTACCCCTAGCAAACAGGTAGTGGCTTGAATAAGAGACGGGACTACTGTAGTGGAAAGCCTACAAAGAAAATAATGAAAGTAATGAAATGTAAGAGTAACAATAAAATTGCAGCCTCACAAAGCAATAGTTTTTGGGTGCTGGGGTCAGTGGCCCCATTTGAAAACTGGAAAGAGGCAAAAGAGAATGACAAATAATAAAAAAAAATGATATACAAAAATAAATATGAATTTTTTTAATGTTTCTAGGAAAAGGGCATTCTATGACATAATAAAAGTTAACTGAAAGGGGAACCACCCCTTTAACAGCTATTGTTCATTAGACTATAGAGCAATTATTTTTGCATGTTATTATTTCCTACCAAAAGCTTTGGTTTATATAGCACCAAGATATACTGTAGAAATTATACATGATTCACAGCCTTCCCTGTCCCAGTGCAACACAAGGTGTAATATTACTTGGAGAGCTAAGTGCAAGTTAAAAAATATTTGTTCACGCTGGCATGTTTTATTCCTACATCTCAATATCTTTTTCCAGAATTCCATTGTAATTGTGCTGACTGAAGATCAATGCAAAATTCTGGTGTAGGTTCTCTAGTATAGTTAAGCAAGACTGGTGCGTATTATAAAATGGCATGCACTTTGTATGTGTATCAAATAGGCATCAGGCGGGTAGGGCACTGTTGTTCTCCTGTACATTCTTCAGTCCCACCCCTAAACCACATACCTGAGGGGTTTTTTTAACAGGGTAAACACATTTCCAGCACAATTCCTATTTACAGTATTAGGCTCTTGCTGAACACAAGTGTACAAGTGGATGAAGCACACAAATTGCAAGTTTGTATTTTCTCCTGAGTGCTGTGTTGAAAGGAAACTCTTAATCTCATCTTTGTTGAAGCAAGACCGGGCTCTTTTGGAGCATAATGTATAAAGCTGTCACTGGACACACATAATTGAGTGAGGAATTCCTGGCAAGCAGCTGCAGTTTATTTATGACTAGCCTCTGTTCTTCTATTTATAGGGATGATGACTGTGTAATTTTCTAATGACTTTGATCAGTTTGGGCTACAGTATGTGAGGGTGCAAGCTGTATGCATACTAATGGGGGCATAATTGGCACTCTGCACCCTTTGGCTGCGCTTGCGCCTATTTAAAAACAAAGCTTTAGGTGTGCTTGCAATTCACAGGTGTTCCAGAGGGGCACCTTCTGCATTATATCCATGCCCAGTCCATAATCTTCTCCTTCCACATTGGAGGCACAGCTAGTTGCACCTGACATCGCTGGGCACACGTAGGAGTAGGGTGCATTGTTGCCAAGAACATGACACTTTCTGGAAGTATTTTACACTTTTCACAGTGCAATGAAGTGAAATGAACTCGACTGTATCACAGGCATTTTCAAGTTTAGCATTCAGATATTAAGGGAACTAGAAGCTGAAGCTAATAAGGGCAAATTAAACACCCTTCTTCTTTCTCCTTGTGCATCAGTGAGACCATGTAACATAGCCGACAGTATTGACCCCGTCACAAAATACTAGATATATTGTTTGAGTCAGACAAAAAAGTATTAATTTTTAATTCTACAAATGGGTGGTGTTTTATGTGAGATTATAATAAGAGATGCAAAGTTTAGTTTCGACAGTAAGTTTGTAGAGATTTAAGAGAGAGAGAGTTACACTGCCAGGAATGAGACAATGGGAGTACTGCAGAATCCTCTATTCTCCAGCACATAGAGCAATGCAAGGTTCGTATGATTTTCAGACCGTGTGTGGATTGTCACAACATTTTTCGTACCATGTTGATCGGTCATTTAGTCTATCAGACAGGTTAGAAGATTTCTTTTGGCTAACAATATCTCTGCATGTATTGCCTGTCTGACGATATCAACGGGTGACTGTCACTGCTATTCGTTGCACATAACTTTCGTACAATTGCTGTCACAGGCAAAACATTTTTCTGATTTGTTCTTTTACTACTTTATTTACACTGAATGGTTAGTAGCAGGTCAGAAGATTGCAATGTCTATGGCCAGCTTATGTCTGTAGCAAACTCTGGGCATCAGTACATACATTTTTGGTCACTGTTTCCAATATTGTTTTAGATAATCAAAGATTTGCTTATTTATTTATTATACTGTACGAAAACCTGGAGACATTTCTACAAAGTATTTCATACATGATGATTGGGGGTAATTGAAGTTAATGACTGCTATTTTAGAACTTCTGGGGGATTTATTCTTAATCTATGAATTTGGAGAACATACTTTAGACTATTAATTTGTTTTCCCATTGACGGAGCATTGTGAGGATCCTCACCTGTTTGTGGATGGACTCAGCTCCCATGACCTACACCAGGGCCTGCTCCTACCTGGCTCCCAGAAAGGCTCTTTGGACGAAGGTAACAGCAACAGATACTTGGGGACCTATTATGATGATATGACACATCACCAGGCATCACCACTTAAAAAATGACGTACTTATGTTTTGTACCTATTTTTGGCAACTGCATACCTCCGCATACAAATCCTGCGTAACTGTAAGTAGTTGCATGAAAATGATATGAGAAAATATAGCATTCATCCTTGTGACTTTTAACACATATTTTTCTTGAGTGGCTTCCGGCAGAACTCTCTTACTACTTGAATTTTTCCCATTTACTTTAATGGATTACACAAGGTCTGAAGCTGTAAACATTAATGGCGTTAAAGGGCACCTGTTGACAAACAATATTATCCCCCACCCAAGGTGCGAGCTAAAAGAGCCCACACTCCAGTTTTTTTTTTTTTTTAAATTGGATACTCACACCGCACAGGGCCATTTCTATGTATTCTGTGGGGCCCATTTACACACAACAGAATTTTGTTTTTTCCATGAATTTCAACAAATTTGTGGTTTTCCTATATTTCCTATAAGTCTAAAAACCACAAAAAGTAAAAGTTGGTGAGGTCATATAAAATTCAGTAGGAGCTGCGCTGATCCTATTGGACCATTTTAATCCAATGAGAATTTTAGAGGTTTTCGAATTTTTTGTTATTTGAATTTAATTTTTAGTGGTTTTAGAGGTACTCACATTTTTTTCTAATCGTTTAGCAATAATATCATTCATACTTTTTATAATCTTGTAAACTTTTAATAAATTCAATGACAATCGTAGTTTTACAAATTGTGTGTCTAGCTGCGGTTTCCAAAACCTCTAAAAACAATAAAATCTGACCTTCAATAAAGAATCCTCCACATGTTTTTTTTTCTTTTCATTTAATGTTGTTTCCTTACTTTCTTTGGCAATTGTGCCCAAAGAGTTCAATGTTTACTTAGTCCACTTATCTAGATTCTATTTTGCATACCATCTTTGCAGTTATATGAAGGTTTGCCTTTCTGGACAGTATATGAGAAGTTGTCTTTGCAAGTTGTGTTTTCCAGACCTCGCCAGTGCTGTATTTAGGTCTGGTGCTGCCCTAAACATTGAACTTCAGCCCACTCCCTTCTCTCTGTGATCAGAGTGGAAGCTCCTACTGTCTTGTGCATACAACAATTTCAGCATTGAAGTTGTAAGTCTCTAGTGGTGGACCAAGGGAATTTGTGTGGTCTTTTTATTTACTATATAGATACCTAAGAGCCCCCCCCCCCAAAGCTGCTGCCCTAGGCACAGGCCCTTGGCTGCCTATATACGACCATGGCTCTTGCCATCACTTCCACAGTGACTTTGACCTTGAGGACAGAGGAAATTATAAAAAAAAAATTTGTAATAGTCTGCTTTGCCTGCATCAGTAAGCTTCATTTTCAGATCCTTCCTCAGTTGAATAGAGTTGATTATGTGTTGAGGAGCCGTCATTAATATCTGTCCAGGACTGCAATATATCTTATGAGTCACAGTGGATTCTGCTACCAATATTTGGCCTTTCCATTTGAACTCACTTCTATTTCTGAGATGCCATTTTAGCCAAGAAACCAGCAAAGTAGCCCCCACATCACCAAAGCTTTAATCACATTCAGGACATTTGTTGTTGCCTCTCAATTTTACATCTTCTGAAACAGCTCCATAGGCTATTAGATGGCTGTAATAAGTGTATATTAATGGGATGAAGTATTCTCAGTAGCATCTGTGATCACTTACATTACAGATCGTCACTATTAATAAACCCCAAACGGAAATAGCCTGAAGTTGTAGGATACAGATAGAGATCAACAACTGGCTGCATTTGCCTCCCAAAAGGTTTCCTCTTCATAATTTATCATACTCAGATGAAGGTGTTTTCCTCTTGAATCCTGAATACAGGGTTCCTGAAAATGTACCCTTTGTAGTTCTTTCCCTTTTGCATTCCTTTTGCATTCCCTATCTTTGGATATATACATACAATAAGAACGCTGCAACTGTATTGTGCCTGGAATCTGCAATGTGAAACTTGTCATTTCATCTACCTTGTAATACTTGCTTTTCAATCTATTGTTTTTATGTAAAATCCTGTATACTGATTTATACTTTGTTGTTGTTATAGATATACTAGTAAACCCTCAAAGTAATGCTGCTCTGAGTCCTCAAAAGAAACATGACATTTATTTCCTTCTATTGTGTACACATGGGCTTCTGTATCAGACTTCTTGTTTTCAGCATAAAACTCCAGGGCTAGGGCTTGAGCATGCTCAGTCTGCTCTCCCCTCCCTTTTCCCCCCTCCCTCCTCCACTCGTTGCTGTAATCTGAGCCCAGAGCTATGAGTGAGCAGGTAGACACTCAGGTAGAAAGAGATGTCACACCAAGGTTATATGGCAGCTGCTATCCTAAACAGAGAGCTTCTAAATCTGTTTATTCAGGTTTGATAAAGCATTCTATAATATAGTGTTATAGCTTGCACTATTGTGGCTAATCTACAGTATTAATAAACTGCTTCGGTAGCTTTCCTTCTCCTTTAATAGAATATCAATTCTTGTGTTCTTTTAATGAGGTCCCTCTCTGGCACAGATATTATTTTTGTCCCTGACTCAAACCTTTTTAAATGAAGCTGGAATGCAGATTTAGACTATATGATGGTGACATCTACTGGTTTCTTAGGAATATGCTGTGTGATATGACTAATGTACATCTCTGTGCTTTCTTTCTTAAGCTTTTTTCCATTGATGACATGGGGGCAGTGACTTCTTACTGCCTAGTGAAAGGTCACACTTATTCTGTAACTGAGATCAATAAGATGCCTGTGGGGCAGAGGAACCTGTGCTTTGGAAAATCTAACAAGCTGTTTATGATTAAAATGAGGAATCCTAGGAGCAAGAGGGAATGGAAAGGAGCATGGAGTTATGAGTAAGGAATGACTTCTACTTCTCACTGCAAGCAAAGAAATAGAATTAGCTGGAGGAATAGTGTTTTAAATGCAGACTGGTGCGGTACAACTAGTCCTTTTAAGATTATGTATATAAACCACAATTTCATAAACAGTTTGCAAAGGCTTTGTGCTTCCCATGTGATACAGGATGACTTTTGAGGACTGGTGTTTGAACTTCTCAAATGCTGATGTGTGTTAGATTCTGAACACCTAATACCTGAGCTGTTACAAAATGTGGCACAAAGAAGAAGTGCATGGAACATGGAGCAAAAATACAGATCCTCTGTTAAATCTGGAGGCTGTTTCAACCATACAACAACTTTCTTTCAGAATCCCCAAGTGATTGATACATTATAGAAAAAACAATCATCATCTCTAGACCAATGGATCAGTAGACCTTTTCTAACTGTTGAGATAGATGTCAGTAACAACTCTTAGAATTGTCTTAGGCTCAGTGTATGTTCAGCAGTAGAGGTGATGCTGAAAGACAAGAGTGGGTGGTCAGTCAACCACAGTTAATCTAGACTTAATAAAATGTCCTCAAGACGGTTTATAGAGTATCGTACAAAAAAACATTGATGTGCTGTGTATATCCAGGATGATGGAATTTTTATTCATGAGTTAAATAAATACTTACACATTTTAGTATGCTTCAGAGATTAGCATGGAATCCTAATAATGATATTGACCTTTTTTAAGAATATTGGAAACTGTTGCCTATGAGGATTGAACAACATAAGAGGGAATTCACATCTTAAGATAGAATTTCTCCTCTATAACGCAGAGGACATAGGGTGAGAGGTTGTTTAAATTATTTTCCTGAACTTTGGGTTTAGCATCAACGTGTAGTTTTAATGAACGGATATTTTATACATGATTTGTAATATGTTTGTCTTGGGTAGTCCTAGAGGACATATGAGGGAGATTTTGTGGTTGAGGAAACCATTCCACACGTATGGAGTAAAATCAAAATTCCAGCTTTATTTGGTAATTAAAACAACAAACAGGCATCTATTACAGATGTACTCCTACCCTATGACATGTTTGATCACCTGACGCGTTTCATGCCTCCTTCTGGCACTTCATCAGAGGTGAGGTCACAGGATATCCTGTGCCTTATATACCTGTATTCATTAAAAAAATCCCAAGTATAAAAAACAAAAAAACATATATAAGAAGTATATGTATATATATCTTTTTGCTCATTACAAGTCATATTGGTCACAACAAATATTATTCTAATAAAACAGATATATTGATCCTTAATTATCCTTAAAGCCAGTGTTTTTCACTAATAAGTTATAAGTTATATGCATTTATGGGGTATTATAGATACATCATGGCTGGAAAAAACATGTTACTTCCCAGTCATTATTGAGACCATGCGGATGCCGTGTCTTTAAAGTGAATATCCAATAAATTTCTCTTTGATCAATTATTCTCTTAATATCGCCTCCACGTGGTCCCAATTTGACTTGTTCTATACCTTGGAATTTGATTTTTTTAATGAATACAGGTATATAAGGCACAGGATATCCTGTGACCTCACCTCTGATGAAGTGCCGGAAGGAGGCATGAAACGCATCAGGTGATCAAACATGTCATAGGGTAGGAGTACATCTGTAATAGATGCCTGTTTGTTGTTTTAATTACCAAATAAAGCTGGAATTTTGATTTTACTCCATACGTGTGGAATGGTTTCCTCAACCACAAAATCCCCCACATATGATGTCTACTGGAATGGAGACCAGCATGGGAAAACCTGCACACTTCGGGAGTGGACACAATGGAGGAGTGGCCATAACACGGGCATGTGAGTTTCTTTTTTTAGTCCTAGATAGGGATGTAGCGAACGTCGGAAAAAAAGTTCGCGAACATATTCGCGAACTTGCGCAAAAATGCGAGCGGTTCGCGAACGGTTCGCGAACCCCATAGACTTCAATGGGAAGGCGAACTTTAACATCTAGAAAAGACATTTCTGGCCAGAAAAATGATTTTAAAGTTGTTTAAAGGGTGCAACGACCTGGACAGTGGCATGCCAGAGGGGGATCAAGGGCAAAAATGTATCTGAAAAATCTGCCTGTGTGTGCTTGGAAGAGATAGTGTAGGGGGAGAGCTGTTAGTGATTTCAGGGACAGATGATAGTAAGTTTGCTGGCTAGTAATCTGCTTGATACTGCTCTGTATTGGAGGGACAGAAGTCTGCAGGGATTTGAGGGACATTTTAGCTTAGGTAGCTTTGCTGGCTAGTAATCTACTGTTCTCTTTAAACAACTGCCATACGTTGACCTTGTAGGCATTGTTTGCCCAGTTTTTTTGGACGCAGCCACTGAAGCACAGTTGCCAGAAAAAATATGCCATATAAATGCTGAAAATAGTAATTTTTCGCCATACGTTGACCTTGTAGACATTGTTTGCCCAGTTTTTTTGGACGCAGCCACTGAAGCACAGTTGCCAGAAAAAATATGCCATATAAATGCTGAAAATAGTAATTTTTCGCCATACGTTGACCTTGTAGACATTGTTTGCCCAGTTTTTTTGGTTGCAGCCACTGAAGCACAGTTGCCAGAAAAAATATGTCACGTAAATGCTGAAAATAGTCATTTTTTGCCATATACGTTGAGTCAACGTATGGCAAAAAATGACTATTTTCAGCATTTATATGGCATATTTTTTCTGGCCTCAGAACAGAGGCCTCTGTTCTGGCCTCTGTTTGCTGACTTTTTGGAAGTGTGCGATCTGGCGGTAACAGTAGAAGTTGGCGGAGTTGGCGGTATTGGCGGCAATGGCGGGTGCGTTGGCCGGCTGAACACAGGTGCCGATACATGTTGTTGCCCTACTGATCCCTGCGGGCTGTCCTCCCTGCTTCTTCTAAGTCTTATTCTCCTACTGCCTCTCTGACTCTCCGTCTCTCCATCTGAACTACCCTCCTCTTGCTCTCTTCTACTAGGCACCCACAAAACATCAATCTCCTCATCATCATTCTCCTCAGATGCATCAATTTCTTCTGACACATCACAGAAGGAAGCAGCAGCGGGGACCTCCTCCTCATCACTCATTATGTCCATCTCTATCGTGTTCTCTGCCAGAATTAAATCTGGTGTAAGGTCCTCATCTCCTTCATCTTCTTCTGGCAATAATGGTTGCGCATTACTCAGTTCAAGAAACTCATTGGAAAATAACTCCTCTGACCCCAGTGAAGAAGGGGCACCGGTGGTGGAGGAAGTGTTACGTGGGGTGGCCATAGCAGTGGAGGATGAGGAGGATGTTGTGGTAAAGTTAGAAACGGTAGAGGATGGGGTGTGCTGTGTAAGCCAGTCAACTACCTCTTCAGCATTTTGGGAGTTCAGGGTCATTGGCTTTTTAAAACTGGGCAATTTGCTAGGGCCACAGGATTGCATAGCAGCACGGCCCCTAGCACGGCCTCTGCGTGGCGGCCTGCCTTTGCCTGGCATTATTTTTAAAAAAACAACAACAACAACAAAAACTCAGTTGGTTTTTCTGGAAACGATAATACACACAGCTAGATGGCGGGTTGAAGAAAACACTGTGCAAATAATGCCTACAAAGTCAACGTATACACTACTACAGCGGTGGATACGGATTACGTAAAATATATGAATGCTGCTTGAAAAAAAGTAACTCAAGTGGTTTTTCTAGAGACGATAATATTATCAATATTTAGACAAAATGTGAACAAGCTCACACAGCTCGATGGCGGGTTGAAGAAAACAGTGTGCAAATAATGCCTACAAGGCCAACGTATACACTACTACAGCGGTGGATACGGATTACGTAAAATATATGAATGCTGCTTGAAAAAAGTGACTCCGGTGTTTTTTCTGGAGACGGTAATATTATGGATATTTAGACAGAATGGGAACAAGGTCACACAGCTCGATGGCGGGTTGAAGAAAACAGTGTGCAAATAATGCCTACAGGGCAAATAATGCCTAAAAGGTCAACTTATACACTACTACAGCGGTAGTAAAATAAAAAAAAGTAAAATAAAAAAAAATGAATATTAAAAAAAAAAAATTAAAGTTGGTGCTGCTGAACTACTAGGAGCAGCAGATTAGCACACCAGTCCCACTCCCCAACACTGCTAGACTAATAGCACTGGGCTCTTATAGTAGTAGTAGTAGTAGTAGTAGTAAAACAACAAAAAAATAAATAAAAGCAGTCCTTACAAGGACTACTGTTATTGCAGCAGTCAGCAGATGAGATCAGAAGCAGGACAGCTGCCCACTGCAGCTACATACAGAGCACTGCAGTAGAAGGTAGATTACTAGCCAGCAAAGCTACCTAAGCTAAAATGTCCCTCAAACCCCTGCAGACTTCTGTCCCTCCAATAACAGAGCAGTATCAAAACGATTACTAGCCAGCAAACTTTCAACTGTCCCTGAAATCACTAACAGGCAGCAGCTCTCTCCCTACACTATCTCTTCAGCACACACAGGCAGAGTGAAAAAACGCTGCAGGGCTTCGGTTTTTATAGGGAAGGGGAGTGGTCCAGGGGAGAGCTTCCTGATTGGCTGCCATGTACCTGCTGGTCTGGGGTGAGAGGGCAAAAAAAAGCGCCAACAATGGCGAACCCAAAATGGCGAACGTCGCGCGACGTTCGCGAACTTCCGGCGAGCGCGAACACCCGATGTTCGCGCGAACAAGTTCGCCGGCGAACAGTTCGCGACATCTCTAGTCCTAGAGGACCAATAAAAAAAATACCAACAATAAATTAGTGATAATAAGCTTTGATGCTCAATAGTGGTCTTACTTTCTTCTTATATTGACTAATATTAGAAGAGAAGCAATGCTATTGTGTGACATATGTATAGTCCCTATTTATTTGCTAATGACTGATCCCATCTATACTTTTCTCTGTAGTACAGTATATATTTGAAGTGAAGAAAGAAGGAAATGAAGTTCTGATTTTTTTGCAGCAGAAATACCAACTAATTGATAAGAAAGATGGCAAAAGAAACAATCTTATCATTGGTTATGAAATCTTCAAGGTATTCAATTTGCATTACCCTTCTCAAAACTGATTCTCACTGATGATAGCCATTATTATTTGCACATCACAGGTGAGAATCGGGGTGGAACAGGGCTGCAGATGCTTTCTACTGACAATCCTCTGAAGCAAAGTGAACATTCTGGAACCTCAAAAAATGTAACAGTACTGGTTTATAGGTGACAATGTTGAATCCTGTGTTTCTTGTTGCACTCTCCATTTTTAACAATAGTGATCAGTGATCACCATTATGACCATTTAATATAGTTTTCATGGAGGATAGAACTCAAAATAGACCCATTCCAAAACACTACTTGTATGGTATTATCCATAAGAAAAGAAAGAGTAGCAGTAGGGTCAAGTGAAAGAAGGAATTACAATGTAACCTTTATTATGTACTCTTGAAGGTCATAAATACTAAAAACAAAGAAATAAATACAATTGGTGGAGTAACTAGTACCTAATATGTACATGTAAATGACAGTAAACTATTATTAAAATTGATTAAAATTGATTAAGGGACATATTAAGTGAGGATATCAGTGATAAATTATTTGCACTTAGATAAGTGGGATCTCCGTTATACCTACTGAACGGACATAGTGTGGTATTTTATTATGCAGCAAAATGCAGGAATATTCATATTGTTTGTGTTTGGTAGCCTTCTATCTAACACAACAGCACAGTGTAAGTTTATTGTATACATTTGATACATGGGGCATTCACTGCTATGAGTCATTTTAAAACATGAAAACATTTTTTGGAATGTACTTATGGAAAATAAATTATTATGAGAAGTTATTTAGGGAGTAGTAGTTTTGCAAGCTATGGAATGCCAAAGCTTTTCTGCTAGTGTGGAAATTCCTGTATTTTTCATTGGATTTGCATTGTATCTGTGTACCAAATCATGCAGAAATCAATGGCTATTGGCACAGGTCCCGCTGAAAAGGTGTAAGCACATACTGACTTCTGACTTCCTACTTGGTAAAAATTATTTAAAGGTCTTTAATTTAAAGTGGAGTTGCTTTTTTCCTACCCCTCTCTCTCTCTCTTAATAATTTATATACGAGTATGTGTTTGTGTCATATGTGTGCCTCATGCATTGATGATATCCTATAACTTGACATGGCAATCTCTCAATTACAGTCTCTTCCAACATGAAGAAAGGTTCAAGGGTATCTATGTCCCTTACAAATTGTAGTAGGGTCCCACTGATAACAAATAACATACTGTGAGAGTAGATGTTTGCTCAAAGAACTCAATGTTTATTTGTTATCTTATGCACTCTGTTCCATGGCAATGCTTCTGAAATATTAAATTTATGTTTAAAGGGAGATATTGCTTGAGTTACCTACTGGAGCCTACTGTGTTGTTATCCTCAAAGAGTCACTCTTTGTGGAAGGACTTGAAAGACAGGGCCAAGCAGAAGACGAGAAAACATTTTCTACAATCTATAGAAAAATCAATGCTATCATCTATCACAGTGCTGTCAAACTAGCAATGTGGCCCATAACCCCCCCCCCCCCCCTTTTGTGGCTGCCCACATGAAAGTCTGCTTGCTGTGACTGCTTACCTTGTGTAAGCTTTAAAAGGTATTTAGTACTGAGATGGACTGGCCCCTGCATTGTGTAAAACTCAAATTCAGACAGTAAGCATCTGCACTGTTCACACCTGTAATCCCCTTGCATTGTTCACACCTGTAACACCTCAGAATATGGCTCCCTGTATGTGCCATATTCTGCCTGATTTATGCTCCCTGTGTGTGTCATACTCTACCTGCCCTATACTCCCTATGTGTTCCATACTCTGCCTGCCCTATGCTCCCTGTGTGTGCCATACTCTATCTGCCCTACACTACCCATGGGAAGCGAGCCCTGTAGGGTTTGTTCTGGGTTCTTGTTAGCATTTGGAAATTGTTGTTAGGAGCCCCTAAGGTGTTTAATCATGTGCTGGGGATGCTGTGTTATCCACTTAAATTTTCACATGGGTGATTTCCCTGCAGTGAGCACCAACCATTTTTTTGGTGTGTTATCACCAAAAATCATTAATGTGGACATGGTCTGGTTGGGTGTGGTTTAATAACAGGGAGTAGTCAGCACTGGTTTCCATTATCGGCCCTCCACTATATAGTCAATACCACAGAAGTTGGCACTGATCTATCAAAACTGGTCAAATTTGTCTAATTGCTATTAGGTTTATTTAATGTTTATATGATTTTTAGTATGGACATCTAAAGATCCCTTTTCTGAAAAAACCCAGGTCCCAAGAACTGGATCCCATCCCTTTATTACAAATTGAAAGTCTTTATGATAACACACCCGGCATAGGCAGGGACTTTCTTTAAAAGGAAGCAAGTGTGTCTCTCTGTAAAGTAAAATGGGAACATCTTCATTATCATGATATATAACAGGAAAGAACAATTGGAATAATTTACTAATACAAGATCTAATAAGGTCCTAAATGGAGATCTGCCATGCACAATTTTTTAGGTTTGGATTATTACTGTTATAGGCTATAGATGATCTCTGCTGTTAAGTTTAGAATGTAAAATACAGCATTTTAAGGCATATTCTCTTGTTAAGTACTAAGCTGTCTTGGACAGCTTGAGCTGAATTTTTAACTCAGGCCCATCCAACAATGCCCCAAACATCCTGAACTGCGACACAATTTTTTAATGCTTAGGGGCAGATTTATCAATATTTCCATTTGTAAGAAAACAATGGGAATTTAACCAGATAGCAGTTACCTGACACAAGATAACAGATCCCTGGTAGATGTGAGAATATCACTCAAAAAAAAAGAAAAGTCCCACTGCAACACCTCCAGTTAAATAGGAGAACAATAGCTTATCTGAAAACAGTTCCATTGTGAAGCGCTGGCCCTTTCTGGAAGCACAAAATCAGGCACAATACACTGAGAAAGTTGCCTACAAACCAATATTACTGCTAAAAAGTACAATTGTTGCTTTAGGAATAAAATGTTACATGTTAGAGTGAATTATTTATAATGTAAACAATATAATTTAGAAATAAAACTACACTGTAAAATTACAGAAAATTCTGCGTTTTGTTCCCCATTGCCTTTTTTTCCCTTGTTTTAGGTAGCAGAAAAAACTGTAATGATTTTTTACTTAGTGATTTTACACTTGTGTCCAGGGCTTTAATAAGCTGAGTCTCTTTATCATTCATCACATGGAGCCAAGAAGAGAGTAAACAGAACAGGAAAGATGATGAGGATTAGCGAATAGTATTGGATCACTCTGTCTTTATGGTTCCCATCATATCTCTACCATATCATATCTCTACCATATTTCTAACATGATATGCTAAGGAGTTCTAGCAACATCTGAGTAGAGAAACACTGCTATGGAAGGTATGTGTCTCCTTTAAAGCAACACTACTTGATAAAACTTTATTTTAAAAGCTCTGAAGAACCAATGACCAAAAATGATGCAAGAAAATCCTTCTGTGAGAATGTTGCTTGCCCTCTGTACATCGTCTAGCTGTTCCTTGTTCTTATGTTTGCAGCCAGAGTTTTTAATCATCTTTATTTATTAATTGAACACCTAGCAGTGTATCCAAACTTCTAACAATGTTATTGCACAACTGTTTATCCCTGCCAATCTGGAAACATCACGTGTTATTGGCTCCCAGTGAAAGATAATGGTACTGGATTATGCCCGGCATCAATTTACTTAGAACTAAGGTCAATATGCTATCATGGCATAATAAATAGCCTGCTGTCCAGCCAGTACGCCCTTTAGAGAGAATCTATAAATATAGGTTACAGCTGATCACACACAGTCACATCCTCCAGGAGATTCAATATCTCATCTCAGAATTGATTTTCCGTTTGTTTGCTGGGCTGCCATATACAGTAGCACTTAACTGGGAATTCAAATGAAAACCTGCACAGTTAATAATATGCAGGGACATGGATGGCACAATGTTCTGTACCTGGTACTTTGTTAGCAATGGCTTAAACAGGAAAAATTATTTTCATTGCTTTAAAGGTCTAGAGCTTTATAGTGACATCCAGGGGCAAAATAGGAACATGCTACCCTAAGCAGTTTAACTCTTCTAGAAATAGAAATCCCATCATGCTCGTGAGGGTTTCCTCTGGATAATCTGAATTCCTTCCATACTCACAGTAAAATGAGTTGTATCTTGCTAAAACTGACCTTAGTCTGTATGTGACAGGGACCTAAGATTAGTCCAGGGACTGGAAATATTGTATAATATCGGTAAACAACATTTAAATATGTCAATATTATAAAAACGGAGTATAGTAATTTGTAAATATGAGTTGCCCTAGCAACTTCGACTGACCATTCAGGGGGTATGTTTACACTCCAAGAAACACATCAATTCGTAACCCACCCCCATAGAGAGTAAATAATTCCTTCCTGTATAAACCAGAAATACTAAACCAGATTAATTCAGAGATTACGGTACTAATTTTTTTCTCAAAATAATACAGTTGATACACCTCTTTGGTGTGCACACAAAGCAGTTTTTACGGGGTCACTTTATAAGCATAGAGACCCACGGAGCAGAAATGACTAGAACAAAGCAAAAGCAGCTATTATTACGTATTAAAACATTAGAAAGAGAAAACTGATTTGCTCCTTTCCCTAACATAACACAACTTAATCAAATTAAAGAGTATGTGAATTTATTCATTCTCCAAAGGTGTCAGAACTATTATTCGCAAAACACATTGAAGTCAACGGGCGTCAAAATTATTTTGATGTGCGTCAATTTTTACACAAGCGACATTTTTGTCACAGCAAATTTTTTTTTCACATGCACCACTTTTTTATCCAAATGCATTAAAGTAAATGGTCATCAAAATTTGCAGATCGTGAAAAGTAGAAATGCTCTGCAAATCCATGCTGGCTGAATAAATTCGCCCATTACTAGTCAGAACCAACTAACTAAATTAAAAAATATCAGTTATGCAATGGGTAATAGGATGACAGCTGCCCTGAAAAAACACACTTATCACACAAAAGTTATACCATTGCATAGATAAGAGTTAAACTCTGTTACTCGAATATAAAATATAAACCCACGAGATATAGCTAATACCTTTGCTCAATTTTATAGTAAACTACCGGTATATATTCTAAAGGATAACTTTTCAGTTATCAGTTATACCTTCTGCTGAAATAGTACAAGCCCTTCTATATAAGTTAGACCTGCCAGTCTTGATTTCAGATAAATTCGCTACTTTGATAGCCCCAATCACACTGGAAGAGATTTAAACCAACATAAATTTACTTCCACTTATTAAAGCCCCAGGCTCAGACAGGTATACAAATAAATACTATAAGATCTGCCCCTATTCTTACTCCATATATAATAAAGGTAATAAATCATGTGGCCTCTACTGGGACTTTTCCTAAAAAGATGTTGCTATCGTATATATCAACAATTCCTAAATCAGGCAAAGATCATATTATGTGTTTGAATTATCACCCAATATCTCTTTTAAATGGAGATATAAACAGGCCCGGATTTGCGGCTAGGCCGCATAGGCCCGGGCCTAGGGCGGCAAAAAATAGGGGCGGCATGCCGCCTAGCCGCATTATGGGGACGTTCGCATCCCCATTCAACTACACCAGCTGCACCGGCGTTTTTTCGCCGGCGCGCTGGGAAGGCGGGCGCTAGGACCGCGCGGCCGCCTGGTCGGACCGCGCGGCCTAGGGGCGGCCGGGAAAGAAATACAGCCCTCGATATAAAGATTTATGCAACTATACTAGCTAAACGTTTGTAATCACTTTTACAAAATTTAATAAATAGAGATCAAACAGGTTTTGTGAAAAGTTGTCAACTATATGACAATACCAGGAGACTTGTTACTCTTACTGAATGGTTATATCATCACAACACTGCTTTATTATTAGCACTTGATGCGGGAAAAAAGCATTTGGCCACATAAATTGGACTGGAAAGAAACATCAATCGAGTACTTAGGAGTTCAAATAAAATCAGACCCCCAGCAATTGTATCAACAGAACTATGCAGTAATAATGAAAGATACACAAAACGAACTTCAATCATGGCGTGCCACTTATGTATCTTGGCTGGGATGAATAAATACCATAAAGATGTTAACACTTCCCAAAATATTGTATACATTTTGGGTCCTACCAATACCACTACATAATTCTTTTTTCCATCCATCACAGCATCTATTGATGAAATTTATCTGGGGATCGAAGAAACCCAGATTATCTAAAGATGTTATGTATACTAGCAAAAGGAGAGTGGGCCTGGCTTGCCCCAATTTACAGACCTATTACAAAGCTACAATATTAGATCAATATTAGATCAAGACCAATTTTTACTGTCTGGCAATTGTAGGAGATGCCAACTGGATACTGGGTCTTTGCTCCATATATGGTGGTCATGTCCAATTGCACAAAGTTTTTGCTACATTCAAATTCATCCAGCCCTGGCACTTTTAAGTTTTTTACCCAGCAATAGAAAAACGTCATAGATAGATTATTTTTCATATTCTTTTAGATTGCAGAACTCTCCTTGCTAAAAATTGGAAAAAGAACACATTACCAGCCGAGAAGGAGATTCACGCAGAGACTGAGCGCATTCAGCTCAATGAATGGACCGTTGCAAATCTTAATTGCTATTAAGTCATGCACAACAAATTTTAATGAAAGATATTAAGAAAAGAGGGATAAAACCCCCAATATACGGAATGCAAGTTATATGTATTCTAAGTAAAGTCTATTTATCTCATTGGTTCTGCATCCGGTCTCCTTATACCTTATGTCTACTTGTATTTTATATCTTGTTTCTTTACCCTGTTATTTTTTTCGTTTGTTCTCTTATTTTTATTTGCGCTTTCTTTCTCTCTCTCCCATACAACTTTTGTGAAAATGTTAAAAACTTGAAAAAATGTCAAATAAAAAAATATATTATTATATTCTTCCAGGGTTTTTATGCTATGTACCAGCTTTAGGACACTATGAATGTTTTTGTCCTTTATTATGGAAGCCAAATAAATATTCTGAAACTTCAATATTTGTTTAAAACACAGCAAAGAAGAAATGACAAATTGGAGTTTTTCATATTCAAATAACTATTCCCTGCTCCTGCCATGCTTTCAATTTACTGGTGCTCAGCAGGAACAGACCTGTGAATAGTGTTCTAGGATTGTGTTATTTGCATTACTGAAGCAGACTAGAAGCCTGTTTCTCACCAGAAGACTATTATAAATTGATTTACTACCTGCTAGAACAAAATTGATTTACTACCTGCTAGAACAAAAAGCAATTTTACTATATTGCTTGAAAAAGCAAAAATCTTGTAGCTGCATAGTGTGTCTCTCCCCAATTGTTATTGCTCTAAGGTAAATTTGCCTGCAAATGGACATGTCTCACAGGTATTCTGCCCAGATGGCTATGCTGCTCTGTTGGTTCTACCTGCAATCTGATCTATTCATGCAAAGGCACAGGCTGAGACTGTTAATCTATAGATTTTATCAGTGGTGTACTAGAGTGCACCGGGCCCCCTGCAAATAAAATCTTCAGAGAGGCCCAGCACACTCCAATCCCCATCCACTTCCCAGCTCCACCCACTCTCTCTGGGGAAGGGGTTCTTCTTACCTATAGAGGAAGCAGACCCCCTTTTCCCCAGGCACTCCTGTGACTGTGCGTCTTCTTCCTCTATAGTTACTCCAGAGGGGTTGCTGTAAAATGCAATAGAAAGTAACTATTTTGGGCTTCAATGTACCTGAAATGCCAGCAGGTGTGGACCAAGAGTGAAAGTAGACTATGAAATTTTAAGTACACAGAGACCCAAACTGCCCCCACAGGCCTAATATATAGAAACTGTATATGGCATCTTACAGCAGCCCCTCTTGCAGTTGCCAGAATCCACAGCACTTTTAGTAATTTATAGATGAAACTTTCCCACTAGTATGTAAGGAAGTATATGCAGCCACATATAGGAAGCTTTTTTTTTATTAGTAGGGATGCCATTAGAAACCCTGCACCCATCACAATATACTGCAGTAAGCACACTAGCAATCATGGACTGTGATACTTAGGAAGACTGCTTTTTTGGACCTCTACATAATTAGGATGTTAAATGCTAATTATACTGCAGTGGGAAATATTAGTTCCTTTTTATTGTGGTTTCCACAAGGCCACAGGCTGATTTGGTGGTTTAATGTACTTAGCAAGTATTTTCTGCTCTAAGACAAATTTGATTCACATGCCTTAAACCTTAGGTCTGGGAAAGCAGAATCATGTGTGACCAGTTCCTGGAACAAGTGCTCCTGGCTGGTGCACCCACTGACTCAAAAGAAAAGCAGAGTCTCACAGAAGGGATGGCCACAGCAAGGAGAGCATGCCAGAATAGATTACCATCAAAGTATGGCCTTGTTGAACTGTGAATGTACAAGAGCTCTATAGATACAGACAGGCCTCCGAGCAATCTTGGATTTCAGCAGGCTGCTTTCACACGAGCAAGAGACTTCTGTCTGCAGGAAGATTTTTATACAAACCCAACAAAATTCCTTTTTTTGCATTTTAGACAGTTTGGGTTGAAGCATGCAGCATGAAGGCGTGTTAGTGATTTCTAGCTGCAGACAATCTGATCTCAAGGTATACTGAAACTCTATAAAACCCTACACATTCATTTATAACCCACAAAATGAATTATTCACTCATCCTGAGGTTAAACTGGTCACTTAAGGACATGCCTTTTAATAGGAAAGTGCACCAGAATGTTGCATGTCACCATATGTGAAGGACTGCAGATCTGCTTGACCTCTGCACCTTTGCCATCTTTAATGAGACAGACTATTAATATGATTATTCTCATTTTTCACACATTACACTCAGAGAGTATGACATGCCCTTAATGTGACATGTTGGTTTTGCTGGTGTAGGTGACTGTCATAAATAAATCCACAACATTCGAATGGTGACGGCTCTACAGTATGCAGTTCTGCTACTCTCTGTATAATTGGTGTTCTAATTTCTTTCGCTTGATTTATATTTCTTTATAAGCCCTCAGTCTGTTAAGGGGATGTCCAGCCTAGATTTTTGCATAATGAAAGATGTCATTCTAAGTAACCTTCCAATACATCAGTAGCCCTCTTTCTATTTGCAAAAATGAGAGAAAAATTAGATTGTTAGGCCAGGTTAATATACTGCACATGGAGTATGATTTTATGGCAAACACATTGTAAAGATATATATCATCCATACATGCCCAAGCCATCACACTGCCTCTGCCATGTTTTACAGATGATGTGGTATGCTTTAGATCATGAGCTGTCTATGCCTTCTCCATACTTTTTTCTTGCCATCATTCTGGTAGAGGTTGATCTTGGTTTCATCTGTCCAACTATATAACAAATGCTCATCATGATAAGAATACTTTGTGCAGTGTAAAAAGTTACTTTTTAAAAACAAGTTAAAAAAATTTATAACCGATATAGAAAAATCCAAGTTAGCTACAACTGTATTCTATAATGCTGACTTTTTACACTGCACAAAGTATTCTTATCATGATGAGCATTTGTTCACTTGATTGGTGTTTTATATATATTTTTAAGCATTTGTCACTTTATTTATGAATGAGTAATTTTATACAAATGATGTGCACATTATCACTTTTATGCCCTGCACCAATCACGTTAATGCTTTGAATGTGATGTCATTCCCTAATTGCCTATGGTTCATTGGCTGTATATATCACATTATGTTTAGGGTATGGTTGCCTTGTGAAAGGTCCCAGCAGGGACCGAAACGTTACGTTGGCTGGAACATGCTTCACTAAATACACTTTTTTACTTCTGAAAAATATCCCTGTGTTGCTGGTTCATTTGAGAGTATATATATATATATATATATATATATATATATATATATATATAGTTCCTGTGGGGCCACACTCCGCTAAACTGTTTCAAAGTCGGGTGCAAGGTAAAAAAGATTACATACTGTAGAAAAGACCAGCAACACCGATATATTTTGTGCAAAAATTCAAGTGTATTGAAAATGCATGTACAGCCAACGTGACGTTTCGGTCCTCTCAGGGACCTTTCTCAAGGCTTTGAGAAAGGTCCCTGAGAGGACCGAAACGTCACGTTGGCTGTACATGCATTTTCAATACACTTGAATTTTTGCACAAAATATATCGGTGTTGCTGGTCTTTTCTACATATATTAGAAGGCAGCATGTATGAGTCGCACAACCTAAAAATTAGTCGAGACCAGGTGCTCATATGGGGGTAGTCAATAACGTATATAAAAATTGATGGCACTTTTTCTTTTGACATTTTCGTCTGCTGTTGCTTAAATCCTGTGAGTGCCATCAATTTTTATACATATATATATATATACATATATATATATATATTACATATATATATATATATATATATATATTACATATATATATATATATATATTACATATATATATATATATATATTACATATATATATATATAGCCAAAGAGAGGCTATGTGCAAGTAGAACCACACCCACATTGATGACATCACTAGTGACAACCCACCGTGGAGTTAAAAACACCTACTGGTTATAACAATGGGCCCTGAAAGCTGCTATCTCTATAGGGACCAACTCGTACACCATGGGGGCCCCCAGCTCGGGTGTTTACAAGGGTCATCGGACACTGGCAGAATCACGCCTAGCACAGTAGAGGTGGGCGAGCCACTGGTGGGCATCGGACTGGGGCAATGCACCTTTGCCAGCCCCCTCTATGTAGGGGGGGGTTGGAAGCCTAAATTCAGAGGCTAGTGGAAATAAGCATCAAAATGGTCGTGGCAGTATCAACCCTTGGTGCCTGCATTTTGGCCTACCAATCAAAGGGTTGATTGGTAGGCCAAAATGCAGGCACCAAGGGTTGATACTGCCACGACCATTTTGATGCTTATTTCCACTAGCCTCTGAATTTAGGCTTCCAACCCCCCCCTACATAGAGGGGGCTGGCAAAGGTGCATTGCCCCAGTCCGATGCCCACCAGTGGCTCGCCCACCTCTACTGTGCTAGGCGTGATTCTGCCAGTGTCCGATGACCCTTGTAAACACCCGAGCTGGGGGCCCCCATGGTGTACGAGTTGGTCCCTATAGAGATAGCAGCTTTCAGTGCCCATTGTTACAACCAGTAGGTGTTTTTAACTCCACGGTGGGTTGTCACTAGTGATGTCATCAATGTGGGTGTGGTTCTACTTGCACATAGCCTCTCTTTGGCTATAAAAGGTGTACTCTGTCACTGCACTGTGTTTCCTTGAAAAAGGTCCTTGTGTGGGACCGAAACGTTGGATCAATAAACTTTTTTTTTTTTTTTTCCTTTTTATCCAGTTGTTATTTAATCAAATCCTGTGAGTGCCATCACCTTCTATCTTTTGTATGTTTCTCCTACGCATGGGCACCCAGGTCTCGTCCTCCTTTCAGGGTGTGAGGTCCATACCTGCTGTTTTTTGTATTATGGTACTGGTATTTCAGTACCCTGGACTGCACCCCACCATTCGATGAACTATTGAACAATTTTTATTTCTTAAGATTGCCTTCAGGACTCACCAGCCTAGGTGATATGGCTGGATGTTTATGATTGTGAACCAGTGCGACTGCAAGCTAATACAGACGACCACCTCTTCTTTTGCTACATATTTGGACTATACTGATATATGACCCAGTGACTCATTGGTGGTGGGAAGGGGGATATAGCATTGTCCCATTTACCACTTTGTACCCAAGCACCCACTGGAGCTGCATTGAGAGGCCCGCAAACCAGACGCCAACTTGTCTCAACATCGGGTGGCGCCGTTTGAACCTCGCGCCAAAATTCACCCTGTCTGCAAGCACGCCGCTCACTGTTTGAGTGCGGCGCGCCTGCTTTACTGCCTTGCTGGCCGGGACTAAACAAAGCCTGCCAAACTCGTATATACCGTGTAGCGCAAGGAAGCGCAGAACGCCAGTACCCCAGCCGTGCTGTTGGTGCTGTCCACGGCTGAACGAAGTGCGCACACAGTACTGTGCGCTTTGGCTTCCTATCCCGACTGTGCAGCTCGTCGCGTATTATCAGCCTTCATATGCGGCACTCTCCCCTTGTCTCCCACGTGGCGTCCAGTGCCATTGTAACCACGGAGGGTCGCTGAAGGGCCCTATTGGGTCCAATGTGTTCCAGAGTGCAACTATAACACCCACACTAGGATCCTCTGACTCCCGCATCTTCTGCATTTGCACCAGTGCCATTCTCCATGTCATCCTCAAATCCGACACCAGCCATGGAGGACCCAGCGACACAATGTTCGTTTGAGGTGGATACCAGCCGGGATTTTACTTTTTCCCTGCAAGATGTGGACCGCATCCTTTTCTCTGAATCACCAGCCGACTTATCTGTAAGTAAATCAATGTTGGACTTGTATCATGAATTACTGAATCTAAAAAAGAGGGAGATTGATTTACAACTACATGGGGTATATCTATCCAACTACCACAGGCAGAGGCTTATCCCAAGAGGTTTTAGAATCACTAACATTCCCACTCTGGGCCGCAACAACCCAGAGTTTTGTAGTAAGTGGTGCGGTATTCTGAACCGGTGCTCCTTTGACTTAAAGGGGAGCCGTCACCCAAAAAAATTATTCAAAATCCTATTTTATCACATTAGTCAAGCAAAATGAACTTTAATTACACTGTATAAATTATTTGAATCTTGTTCCCTTCAGTCTGGGAATTCAAAATGATAGCAAGCAGGCAGCAGCCATTTTGTAGACACTGTTATTAAGACAAGTCTTGCATCATCTCAAAATCTTGTTTGTGCACCAGAATGGGGGACCCAATGTCCATTTCTATGCACTGGCTACACAATTAAATGTTAAAGAGAACGGGGGAATGTGGGGAGAGCAGTGATTTCTAGGAAGTGCTGAATGGAAAGTGAAAGTAATTGCCTGCCCCGCCTCTATGCCCGTGGCATAGAGGAGGGGCAGACAATATTTGATTGACAGCTGAGATTTTTAAATGAGCTTACAACGGCCATGAATGCTTTGATAAAAAATAGAAATTGGATTTCATGTTTAATTTGAAAAGGACTTTTATTATACAGATTTTTGTGTCTGGGTGACAGGTCCACTTTAATACTTTTAGTGGTAGAACAGGTGGGGAAGGAGCTATCTGTAGTCAAAGAGGACATCAAAACATTTGAGGAACAGTATTTGGACTCTCTTAAACATGACAACACCACGGACTGGGTTAACAAAATACAGTCCTTAATTGACAAGCACAAACAAGATCTTACGAACTTTAAGCAGAATAAACTCAGAAAGGTTTCTGATGACTACAAAAATAAAAGGATCTATGGGTGGCTCATTGGTTTAAACAACTCGAATCGGAGAGGCCCTTACAGACAGAGAAAACGTCTTCCCAAATCATTGCAAACAATTGACAGCTCCGATCAGTCGACCGATTCTGAATCTGGCACTACCCCCCGAGACACAGAGTCTTTTTTAGGGGTGACTACACGCTCCAAGAAGGACACGGACAGAGGAAAAGAAAGCGCCCACATCCCAGACGGGGGGGGGTACAAACCCAAGAGGGAAACCCCCACGGGGAAGGAGAACGTGATTTTCAATCTGAGCCATCATGTGTTGACCCCTGGCGAAACCTCACTGCTGAACAAGGGGTTAATGTTTGTACCCAACCAAAAACCTGATACCTTCGACTTATTTGTTGACATTCATCGCTTTCAGCGCAAACTTAAACTCAAAGAACACTTCAAGGACAATGTAGAGCAAGTCGCTCCCCCGTTCAGGGGTAAGAGCAAATTTGATCCACCCAATACACCTGCTGCTATTCGTACTTTCACCAAAGTTCTGAATAATGAAGCTACTTATATTACTAGCCAGCATCACGGATACCCCAACCTCTCGCGCATAGAAAGGGAAGCAATTGGGACCCTCAAGAATGATAAAGACTTAGTAATCAGACCAGCGGATAAAGGAGGGGCGATCGTACTATTGGATTACAACTTTTACCGGGAGGAAATCCTTACACAGTTGTCTGATCGATCCACATACAAACCTCTGTCTGGTGACCCTACATTTAAATTTAAAAGGGAATTAGATGACTGCCTGAAGGTGGCACACGGGGCAGGTTGGATCAGCACTGATACCCTGCATTTCCTGATAACTGAGTATCCAAGGACTCCCATCATTTATACATTGCCGAAGATACACAAATCCCAATCAGCCCCTCCTGGCCGACCGATCATTTCAGCAGTAGGCTCATTATACCAACCTGTTTCTACCTTTGTGGACTCCTTTTTGCAACCCCATGTGAGATCCATGCCATCTTTCACACAGGACTCCACCCATGTGATCAAAAAACTGTATGAATTAGGGGATATCCCTACTCATTGTCTCCTAGTCACCATGGACGTCAAGAGCCTGTACACTGTGATTCCGCATGCTCTAGGCTTAGAAGCCTGCAGAAGGGCTCTCTTGACCTCCCCCGATACTAAGGTCCCCAGTGAACTCCTACTACAGCTGTTGGAACTTACATTAACCAGAAACTTTTTTCGCTTTGAAAATTCTTTTTTTCTGCAGGTTTCGGGGACCGCAATGGGCAGTGCCCTAGCACCTTCATACGCCAACTTATTTATGCTGAGCTTTGAAACAGAGAACATTTCACCTCTACTGGGCTCTTCGATTTTGTCCTATTTTCGCTATATAGACGATTTGTTCTTTATCTGGACTAAGAGTGAACAAGCTTTGGTGGACTTCCACAGCGATCTCAATACCTTGGATACACCCATTAAATTGACAATGACTTTTCATACACAAGAAATTGACTTCCTGGATCTACACATATATAAACGTAATGGGGGTCTGGGCACCAGATTGTTTCACAAATCGACTGACCGTAACTCTCTACTCCATGCATCCAGTAACCACCCCCCGGCCACAGTGAGGGGCATCCCATACTCCCAATTCTTGAGAGTCATCAGGAACAACACAGACCAAAGTTCGGCCAACACCCAACTACGGGCGATGTATAATAAATTTCGGGACAGGGGCTACACATGTGATCTTCTTGATACACAATTAAATAAGGCTATGCAGCACACACAAGCATCCCTCCTAAACAATGATCATATTAAATCTAAGAGGGATGTGCCTCTGATCTTCACCACCACGTATACTCCGGCAGCAGACACTCTTTCCAAGAAGGTCAAGACAAATTGGCCCATGATCGCTATGGACGAATCCTTGGCCCTATTTCAAGCACCAACCCCAATGATGGGATACAGACGCAACAAAAACCTTAAAGACATCCTGATGGTGACGGATTTCAAGGGGCCGATATGCGCTCGAAATGACTGGCTGGCCATAAACAAAAAACTTGGTTGCTATAGATGCCCGGACTGTACCACCTGCCGCTGCCTGCTGAGTGGGCCAGACTTTCCTCATCCCTACACGGGTAAGAGATTAAAGATCACACATAGACTGACTTGTACTTCCACCTTTGTGGTGTATATCATTATTTGCCCCTGTGGACTTTACTATGTCGGGAAAACTACCACCACACTAAGAGAAAGGATCAGCAACCATCGTTCTGCCATTAGTAAAGCACTAAGGGAGGGTAAGGCTACCCAACCAGTAGCCAGACATTTCTTATCCCATGGCCATGGTCTCCCCACTTTTAAGTGTATGGCTATTGATCACCAACCGCCTCTAAGTAGAGGTGGCGACAGAGACAGCGCACTACTACGCAGAGAGTCGCGATGGATCTTCAAATTGGACACTCTAACCCCTAGGGGTTTAAATGAATCCTTACCACTTGGTTGTTTTATCTAATTATGGACAGTAACCTCCCATGTACACCTGGTTCGTTGGACTCTTATGTAACCCGTTGGGTGCACAATCCTTTGTACAAAAAAATTTCTTGTTTGCATACCAATGTGTTTATCATATTTTTGCATAATACTCTTGGCATTGTACCTCCATTTATAGGGTCTTAGGTGGACCTTCTATTGTCTGTATAGCTTGTTCCACGTTCCGTTTGACCCACATCATTGTATTCACACTTTTCTGGTTTAGGACACATGTAAGTGGCCGCTGTTGCTGCAAGCTGGACAGGGCACTCTGGACACACCTATGTCGGGGATGGGCAAACATCCGGACTGTGCAGCACACAGTTATGTGGGCAGGGACGAAGGGCAAACACAGTTGTTGGACGACCTACCTGCTTTAATTGACAGCAGTGTGAGGTCCGATTGGGTCGTACTGGCATCTTACCCTTTGATTGGTAGGCCAAAATGCAGGCACCAAGGGTTGATACTGCCACGACCATTTTGATGCTTATTTCCACTAGCCTCTGAATTTAGGCTTCCAACCCCCCCCTACATAGAGGGGGCTGGCAAAGGTGCATTGCCCCAGTCCGATGCCCACCAGTGGCTCGCCCACCTCTACTGTGCTAGGCGTGATTCTGCCAGTGTCCGATGACCCTTGTAAACACCCGAGCTGGGGGCCCCCATGGTGTACGAGTTGGTCCCTATAGAGATAGCAGCTTTCAGTGCCCATTGTTACAACCAGTAGGTGTTTTTAACTCCACGGTGGGTTGTCACTAGTGATGTCATCAATGTGGGTGTGGTTCTACTTGCACATAGCCTCTCTTTGGCTATAAAAGGTGTACTCTGTCACTGCACTGTGTTTCCTTGAAAAAGGTCCTTGTGTGGGACCGAAACGTTGGATCAATAAACTTTTTTTTTTTTTTTTCCTTTTTATCCAGTTGTTATTTAATCAAATCCTGTGAGTGCCATCACCTTCTATCTTTTGTATGTTTCTCCTACGCATGGGCACCCAGGTCTCGTCCTCCTTTCAGGGTGTGCGGTCCATACCTGCTGTTTTTTTATATATATATATATATATATATATATATATATATATATATATATATATATATATATCGTATATACTCGTGTATAAGCCGACCCGTGTATAAGCCGAGGTACCTAATTTTTCCTACAAAAACTGGGAAAACGTATTGACTCGCGTATAAGCCTAGGGTGAGAAATGCAGCAGCTACTGGTAAGTTTCAATAATCAAAAATTGAGGCATGAGTGGGTTAAATGTTTTTGAAATGTTTTATTTCAAATAAAAACAGTAAACTACTGTAACTCTGTAAGTGAAGAAAGGGTCAATATGGTATCAACAATGATACTTTAAAAGTACAACCACCTGAGCTCAATCAGCAACCAAGTTAAATCACAAAAAGTTAAAATCCTTCAAAACTGGATTCCTCCTCATCATCTGTTTCTCCAAACAGAGCTTCAATTTCAGCTGGTGTGAGGATGTCAGCATAGACATTGTCATCATCATTGAGTTCGCAGGCATCACTGCTGTCATTCTCATACAATGCGCAGTCTTCACTGCCATCCATAGCATTACTAATGCCACATTTCTGGAAGGCGCGTTGCACCATGTCCTCTGGAATATCTTCCCATGCATCTCGAACCCACTTTGCTATTAATTCAATGTCAGGCTTTGTTAGATTTCCAGCTTTTGTCAGTTTAGCTTGACCAGAAGACATCCATTCATGCCCCATCTTTCGCACACGGTCTTTGAAAGGTTTATTTAAAGACACATCGAGGGGCTGCAATACAGATGTAAGCCCACCTGGAATAACAGCCAAAGTAACTTGAGAAGACTTTGCCAATTGTTTTATGTCATCAGATGTGTGGGCTCTGCTATGATGGTTTCTTTTTTAAGGCTGCTCCTGGTCGTGCATTCCAAATTTCTTCCAGCCATTTTTTTGTTCCGTCTGCATCCATCCAGCCTTTAACATGTGCACGCACTGTAATTTTTGGTGGGAATTTTACCTTTTTAGGCAAGGTCTTTCTTTTAAAAATAATGACAGGCCGCAGCTTAGTTCCATCAGCCAAACATGACAGAACAACTGTGAAATGATTTTTTTCATTTCCTGTTGTTCTGAGGAAAATAGTTTTGTCTCCTAAACTTGCCACAGTTCTGTTGCTTGGAAGATCAAAAGTCATAGGTGTTTCATCCATATTCCCAATATTTCCCAGGTCATAGTTATGAATCCTTCTTTGTTTTATGATGAATGATTGGAATGACATCACTTTTTCTTCAAGGTCTTGCGGCAACTTCTGTGAAATCTTTGTTCTCTGTCGCAAACATAGGTCAAACCTATTCATGAAGCGGGTACACCATCCTGCTGACGCAACAAAATTTTCAATGCCTGGTACTTTATATTTGTCATCCTTAGCCATTTGAAGGGCACGTAATCGAATTCCCATGCGTGGGATCTTTTCCAAGTCAGCCTTCATTTTCCGCCACTCCCTCACTTGTTTTTCATCAACACAAAATTCCCTACTTGCAATACTGTTATTGCTTTCTTCTGCTCTTGACACAACCTTCAGTTTGAAACTAGCTTCGTATGACCTGCGTTTTTGTTTTGGTCTAGGATTAGCAGTATCGGTATCCATTTCTAACAGGATAAAAAAAAAAAGTCAGTCCCCCCATATACCGGTATACAGTAAAATAACCTTATAAAACAGCCCATGTACGGTATATATTTATGAATTCAGTTGGTGGTTAGGAATTTCCTAATGTATCACTGGTTGCCCACTAGAGAAACTCACCCCTTACATGGCTATGCTATAGACACAAGCCTTTAATGTGTGTTACCAAAAAGCCAGGCAGGACTGCTGCTTATAATGGGGATCAGATAGGATCTGTGCAGCCACTGGGACAGAATGCTCTGTTATACAGATAGCTAGAATCTCAGCTGCCATAAAGCAGGACAGGACTGCTGCTTACAATGGGGATTAGATAGGATCTGTGCAGTCACTGGGACAGAATGTTCTGTTATACAGATAGCTAGAATCTCAGCTGCCATAAAGCAGGACAGGACTGCTGCTTACAATGGGGATCAGATAGGATCTGTGCAGCCACTGGGACAGAAAGCTCTGTTATACAGATAGCTAGAATCTCAGCTGCCATAAAGCAGGACAGGACTGCTGCTTACAATGGGGATCAGATAGGATCTGTGCAGTCACTGGGACAGAATGTTCTGTTATACAGATAGCTAGAATCTCAGCTGCCATAAAGCAGGACAGGACTGCTGCTTACAATGGGGATCAGATAGGATCTGTGCAGCCACTGGGACAGAATGTTCTGTTATACAGATAGCTAGAATCTCAGCTGCCATAAAGCAGGACCTACGGTAGCCCAGGCTGAACACACAAGCAGGGGGCTCAGGTTACTACTGGGGAGGAGGATGGGCACTGATGGGCTGTGTGGCACTGAAAACAAACTGGTTACTGTAGGGGCTGTAGTTACATAGGATCAGAAGATCTGTAGAATGGAAACATTCCCATTAAAAAATCTGAGCTCTGTCACTTTGAGTTGTTTGGATTTACAAATACTGACCACAGACGTCACCCAGCAGGGAGCAGCGAAGCACAGCGCGTTATACGTCACGTGACGCACTGACTGGCACCGCACTCCGCACATCACAGGCAGCAGTCAGCAAGAGGCGCATGCGCATTGCGCGCAGCTGCGCATATTTAAATTTCCTTAGTTTACTGGACGTAGAAGCGAGAGGCGCAGGCGCATTGCGCGCAGCTGCGCATATTTACGGTAAATTTACCTTAGCGTACTGCAGCAGGACGTAGAAGCGCCCCTGCCTGCAGAGACGAGCCGGGACTGTGTCATGGAATCCAGGACAGCCATCCAGGACAGCCATCGGAAGCGCAGCCATCAGTACCCGCATCAGCCAAATAGGTAATTTTTTTACTGACCCGCGTATAAGCCGAGGCAGCATTTTTCAGCTTATTTTGGGTGCTGAAAAACTCGGCTTATACGCGAGTATATACGGTATATATATATATATATATATATATATATATATATATATATATATATATATATATATATACTCTATACTCTATTTCCCTATGAGTTAGAATGAGCTGTCTTTCAAAATAACACATTGCAGACTTGTGCAAGACAAAGTGTACAATTTCACTAAATCCTTTTTTTCAAAATTTGGCCGAACCTCTAATCTTTCAAGAAGGATTCCTGTATGGATTCCAACCCATAATTTGCAAATAAAAATTAGAGGTATGGAAAACAACATTTTCGATCCCCTTTATCACATGACCTAAAGTCATGTGGTTTTTAAAGCTTTGGATTCAATTTGGCTGGGCTCATGAATTCACACAAATCCTAATTATACAGGCTTGGATTTGGCTGAATCCCCAACCAAATCTAGAATTTGGTGCATCCCTAAATGTGGTGGCATGTTCTGCTGCCCACACACTGGTAGCATCAAGGAATTCTTAGAAATGAACAGTCAAACCACAGTCCATGGTATTTCTAACTTTTATTCACAATACTGCAGATCCAGATTCAAACTGCAATATTTTTTATTTTTACACTCAAGACACTGTCATGCACAATCCATATTTCAATTTTCTATTGCTTCAACCACAATTTAAATTAACTTGAATTTTCCCAAAAAAGAAAATGCCAAGGATTTTTATTTAAAAAACAGGACAGAAAAAAAAGAACAGAGGCAGAGGTGTCAGGTAGTCTGTCCCCAGCTCACTGCCAACATAAATAACAAATGAAATTTAAAAAAAAAAGGTTTTTTTTCATCAAAAGTTACAGAATGATATCACTACACATTTTTTATTTTACAGAGAACACGTCCTAAAAAAAGGAATGTACAGCAAATGTGTAACATTTTAGAGACAGTGGAAATATATTTATAACATCAAACTTTTACCTTGATTTTTGTTTTGTTCCTTTTTTGTTTTGGAACAGAAAACACCAGCTTTTTTCCTTAAGTTTTGTGAAAACAAAAAGAATATAACTGTAGGAGGGGTACCCTGTGAAGATTTATTTGTATTAATGGTATCGGCAAAAACTGATATGATGAGTGTGACTGCGGAATTCGTTTCCCAAGTAGTTGTTTCTTATATATCCTTGTGGGACAGACAATGGCTGCCTATACACAGAAGCAACGGCTTTGCAGACTAACACATTGCATGTTGCACAAGTTGAGGACCTGACAGTGAAAATCAGATTTCTAAAATGCATATTTCTCCCTAGTTTGTTTGTACCATCCATAATATTCACATAAATGTTTTACTATAAAAAAAACATATCCTGTAAAAGAATACCTGTGGAGATTTAGAAGCTACTGGTGAAGAAATATTGTTTGGCCTAATGGCACACTAACCTCTGAACCTTTTTTTTTTTAATTACACTATTTGATTTCTATACTAGTACATGGCTAGTATAGAAGTAGAGCAGAAGGGCCCACATTATTCTCCACCACCATTGATTCTGCCACTACCACAATGGAATGCACATACTAGACATATTTTGTATTCTCTCCCCTTGCAGACCTGTTCACAGTTATGGCAGACAATTCCTTGGTATTGGTTGGCCAAGCTGTATTAAAGTGAGAGCGATAGACTGAAAAAAATTTTGGTGGAGAATAGAACAAAAAAAAAAACCACAGTGATCTCAACATCTGAAAGCCCTGCAACAGGAGTATCATTCTCCAGTCTGCCCTTTCTGTTTTAATTAGGTAAGTACAAATGGTCAAAGGGTTAGTGTGCCTTTAAACACTGTTGCCCATTTACTCCTTGGTAGTTCACTTGAAGAAAACTGGAATTTGAAAAAGTTTGCTGCTGAATATTTAGTTGGAACAGCCCAAAAATGTTTCAAAAACTTGAACATAATTCATGAAAACATACCTGCACAAAATCTCGTTCAATTCAACCTGGGAAGCGTAAGAGAACAGTTGATGCTAAGATTACACTGCTGATTTTTGACTGGTGGATCTCCCCATACAATTGTCAGGTTAAATAAATGTTTTTAACTAGAGCCAGAGTGTGGGCAAAAGCTAGCAATGATCACTGGCACGCCAGCATTCATTCAGTAGCAGGCAAGGGAACACCATTAGCACTATTCCTAAGCAAACTGCAGTAAGAGAATCCCTCTGGATATAGTTACGAATACAGTATGTATCTGCAGCGTTTAATCACAGTTTAGCCCCAGACTTAGCCATAAGCTAACGGAAATTCCAAGGAAACATTATTTCTCCTTACAAAACAGTCACCAACGCCTTAGGCTTTGGTACGAGGGCAAACTACCCACCAGTTTTGAATGCCATTAAATATTTATTTCAATGCAATTAATGCAAAAAAACAATAGATTGAACTTGGTGGTCTTTTACTCGCAGCAGCTTCAGAAATATGTACTTTTCTGTGTTTTTATGCCAATTTTTTTTGGTATAAAATTGCTCTTTTGCTAGGGCAATGGTAATCCATAAGTAGATTGTGATCCACCAGAAGATCTTGAGCTGGTAAACTGAAGATCTCAGCAGCAGCAGCAGACCATTAGTCTGTAATAGATCCACATATATGCATGCACCTTATATTTTGTGACATTGTATCAGCAGTGGAGGTGGTGCTCTTGATATAGTTCCAATTTAGGGGGTCTACTTGTTGGTCTTCTAATTGCATTCAACAGGAATCACCTAGCAGTGGCTTCAGGTATTTTATTGACAATTTTCGTTTTTCTCATGTGCTAAAGCCAAAGGGTTGGGTAACCGTTAACCCTCTATAAACCTTTCTACTACTAACCTCAAGCATCTGACTGAAAGTCAGTGACAGGGTTATTGCTTGCCACCCTACTTTAAAACCTCTCACAATTAGAATTTACAAATATCTTTCTGCGCAGCACAAATTTTAGTCTGAAATACAATTATGACAAAATTTACAGTTTTATGTAAACTAATTTATTTTGTTTTAATGTAAGATGAAACAGGGCTGTGACGTTTTCAGCTACTATCATTCTTTTAAAAACAACCATGGTTTTTATAGTAATAAGTCAATTTAACTGCACTTGCTGTATTTCCTTTTTTCTTTAAGACGTTATGCTAGTCATCTGGCGGACTCTCTGAATTCAGGATGTTCAGAACATTCTGAATTGAGAAATCCAGTTGGATGACTAGCGAATAATCTTCAAGGAAAAAGAAATTACAGCAAGTCCAATTAAATTGACTTATTACTATGACTATATCATGACCTGGCTGAATGAGAACGTTCACAGGCAACCATAGTTTAAGTTGCAGTATTAACATATCTACCATTTGGAGTGGTGGGAATACGACTGTTAGGCAGAACACTTCTGTGACCTAACAATGTGTTAAAATGAAAGCTAGGATAATGAAGCAGAAATAGCCTACTGTCAAGTGAAAAAGTGGGAAATTAATCAAGCCAGCAAAGACTTAAAAAAATTCTTTACACATTATACATTGTTATTTAGGCACAAATGAAAACTTTGACGATAGCGTACCTTTGACAGAAGGAACCAGAAGAACTATAGCCACTGACTGCCAATCTAGTCCTGGTGCAAAATGATTGGAAGTAGCGCTCAGTAACAGCAAGAGGGCTACATGTTTCATTCACATTCTTCTCTAAAGGGGCACGTGATGTGCAAACCCCTAGTTTCAGCTGACTTTAAGCCAAAGACGTAATGAGGTAAACCTATTATTAGATCTCCAATGACTTTTTGATTTTGATTAAAAAAAAATTGTACTTCATCACAGCTGGTATCGTTTGCTAACAAGAATTCACCAGTTTAAAATCAACAGTGAGACTTGATGTGCACTGCTGATATACCTGAGGTGCAAGTGTTGCGAGACTATATGATTCCAAAGCAGAACATGCAGGTTCAGATCTTCAGAATAGGAAACCAGATATAAGAATATATTATTGAACTTTTTTTTTAGGGGGGGGATGTTGTGTGAAATAAATATGTACACGTTGTTACTCTGTAAGTAAAACTCTTAGAAGGTTTAACTTTATATAAACACAAAGCCTCCTGAAAATTGTCAGAAAACTGTAGCAGATTTTAAAATGTTAATGCTAAATATAATCTTACAGGTATACTGGCAAGTTTAAACTAACACTATTTTATAATGTACATATCCTTTCCTTTCTTACTACAATGTTGGGCCAATGACAACTTCCAGTTTCCTCTTCTGGTGAAGGCAATCATGGATGGAAGAGTGGTTGTTTTCCCTCAAAAAAGTGTCATGCCCAGAACATGGGATCTGAGGCACTGCTCAAACTTGTCAGTATTAATTAAATTTGATAGCACAGGTATAGGATCCGTTAAACGGAAACCAGTTATCCAGAAAGCTCAGAATTACAGGAAGATTGTCTCCTATGGACTCCATTTTATCTAAAAAATATTTACTTTTCTCTGTAATAATAAAACAGTCCAAACAAAGATATAATTAATCCTTATTGGAAGAAAAATCAGCCTATTCGGTTTATTTAATGTTTACATAATTTTCTAGTAAACTTAGGTATGAAGATCTAAATTACAGAAAGATCTGTTATCTGCAAAACCCCAGGTCCCGAGCATTCTGGATAACGGGTCCCATACCTGTGCAGGGATTAATATAATACATTAGTAATAGATTGTGGTATAGAGGAAAGATGGGCATAAATAAAGGTAGAAGGATGAGCAGGTTGGTTGTGTGGGTCATATTATCGGAAGCAACCGACACAGTGTATGTGTGCTAATTATCTTAATGAAGAACAGGAAACAAATTCTATTTAAATATTTCAGTAATTAAAAAATGAATAGGCAAATAGACAGGGAGAGGAATTCTGAATATAATGCAGTTAAGCCCATCAGTGGTGTGTTTGGTTAAGGAGGTATGAACATATGACCCCAACTGACCTAAGAGTGCAACTCATGTCTTAAAAGAAAACAAAAGTGGTTGTCGGTTGTACCCCACATAATCCACAAATGCCCCTCCATAAAATATGTATGACTCGTGGGGGGGGGTAACCAATCTTGGCGAAAGGCACAACTCATGTTTCCCACAGAAAACAAAAGAAGGTAAAAAAAGACACATGCATCTGCTGGAAACGTATTAAAGAAGCCTTAATGAGTATACATAGAGGTCCTAATGGAATAAATCACTTCAGTTTCCTATATTCTGGAGAAAAAGCCATAGAGCCCCCTAAAGTACAAGACAACATTAAGAGAAGGTGTGTTTTAGATGTGCGTACCGTTATAAAAGCAAATTAAATAAATACCTAGCTAGAGCCCTTCCTTCGCCATACCGTATCTGTAACTTTACTTTGTGCCATAGATTCAGGCTGCTGACCTTGTCACTGCCAGGAAAGCAAAGCATAATGTTCCAGGTTAGTTCAGCAACAGATGGCCCACTACCATTCCAACTGCATTACTTGCTCTGTTCTTAAAGCTGGACCATCTTCTCAACAAATTCACCTTAATACCCCTAAAGAATGGTTGTGTTTACATGCAGATCTTAATTAAATTAATGAATGTAAACAGACCCTGTGCTGAAACAGACAACAGACTGCAGACTAGAATTAAAACAGGCAGCCTATATGGACCTTCTGGAGCCTGTTACGGTGGTGCATGTTGAAAATGCAGTAGTACCCTTTAAGTTTTTTCTTTTAATACAAAGCAAACAAGATACCAGAAAATGAACTGTCTGTTATGAAAGTAGTCAGTCCAAGGTGAGTTTCTGCACAGAATTAGGGTGCGAGTTTACAGCACCAGTTTCCAACACCCCCAAAATTTGCAGATCTGGCCCTACATAAAAAAAGAAAAAACGGAGTTTATGGGATCCAAGGGCAGGAAGAAGACACAAGTGCCTTGTAGCGAGCTGCATCTCCAAGTGTTGGAAGTCCAGTTAATCAGCTCTGATCCTGCTGCATGAAGAGATGAGGTTTTACTGAGTCTGACGAGTTCTTCTGTGGGGTGATACAGCCAGTGGACGGCACTGCTAGCGGCTGCTATTTTTAATGGCTTCCTTTGCTGCTATGATCAGTGGGGTCAGGCTAGACAGCGGCTTGGCTAGTTTTAGAAATGGATGCTGTAACAATGAAAGAAAATACTTTTAGCTCCCATATGAACAATTCATACCCATCCCATATATGTCATGTGACATTCTTTATATCCTAAGATGGATATATAGGAATTGCACACTGTAGACTGTTTCATACAAGGCATGAATGGTACAATATTGTTCCTATGAATATTAATTGGTAGTAGTCTACAACTAAAAGCTGCCTCCATAGCTTCTCTACTATTTTATCCAGTTTCACCTTAAAATGAACTAGATGTTTGCAGGTACACTATGCTCAATACTCAAAAGCACTCCCAACCTCTCCCCAAATATTAATTTTGGTGCTTAGTACTGGGGGGGGGGGTGTATCTGTTGCACAAAGAACATGTTTGTAATGCTATATACTGTAAAAGTAATTTTGATGATGGATTTTGCTGCATTGTTAGCCATATACTACAAGCATATAGTTGGTACTTTGATCATATAAAAGTGGAGTTACAATGGCACACCAGAGCCCACTTTTTCAGAGGGGCCTGGTGCTCACCTACCTGGCCCTCCCATGTTCCCTGCTCCAGGCCACACGTGCAAAGTAGGTAAGACAAAGGCTGGGAAGGAGGGATTTCTTAAAGCTGTAGAGGAAGTAGACCCCATGGTCTGGGGCCCCTTGAATGTGGGGTCTGCTTCCTCTATAGTTACGCCTCTAGCGGAGTTACTGTAGTGGAAGAACACCCTGTTACTCCTTGGGGGGGGGGGAGGACAAAGAAAGATTGCACAGAAAAAGAAACATACTCCTCAATATATTAGCCTGGATATTCCTGTCTGTTATGCAACGACTTAAGTGGTCACATTGTCTCTAAGACAATGCAGTAGCATCACAAAATTAACTGAAGTACGTTTCTGAGCACTTCTGCAATTTACATTAATTTTTATAGGGGATTCTGAGTTATTTTCATTTTTTATGCATTCTTATAGCAGGCTTTTTGCTCAGTTGAGAGTCAGCAACTGAACTAAATCCAGGAAGTCCATTATAGAGTAGTCATTGACACTCTGGGCCTTCAAAAGCAGGTTAAAGCTGCTTTAAAGCTTTCAGTCTGTATGTTAATGATAGCTATGGAGACTTGCCGGGTAAACCATCTTCTATTTGAACAGTTCCATAACCAATTGGAGCCGCTGATATGTGCTAATAAGTTTTGCGTGCAGTGCCGCAGTGCTGTGAGGAAAGGCTCAGATCATTTTGCCTTGTGTCAGCTCATTTTTCACAGTAACCACATGAGAGAATTGCAAGTGATTTTGTGCGATGCTTCTCAGGCACAGATATAGATTTACAAAGTCATGACAGCAATTTCCACACATCTATCTGCCTGATGACAAGACGCAGACAGTCTTCCCTGATAACTGGGACAGATAAACGGCTTTCCTTGCTCTTTTCACTTGACTTTTCTACATACACAGCATAATGGAGGTGCTTTATGTATTTTGCAAGGGACTCTTTGCTTTTAGTATCTGATATTCATAAGAATAAAATGAAGATTACAGAGAAGTACTGATCAACCTGCAGTCTCCCACATACTGTTAAATTGTCTATGGGATACAGGGAGATGAACATGCCTGTTGGTATAATGATTCAACGTTAAAGGGGAAGTTTTGTTTTTATTGTGTGTGTTCTTATTCTGTCTACTTCCAGCTTCCTATTCTGTCTATCTGTCTATTTCCAGTCTATGCTAAATGCAATCTGGTTTTTGGGGGCAACAAATAACAGATGGATTCATTTTTTTCTTTTACTTATGGATATTGGAAATGCTTATGTTTCAATTCAGGCCCTTTCCTATTCTGACATCCAAAGTGCTGCTAGGGCAATTAAGCTCTTTCAACCAGACAGCAGTCCAACAGAATAACTGCATATTGAATACTGCTTTCAACATCCCACTAAACATTAATTTCAAGCTGAACTCAGCAACATTTATTACAAACAGAATATAATGTTTTAGGGCTAATGCCACATGTGGTATTATTATTTTTTAAAAATCCCCTCTGCAGCAAAATTATTAAATTGCACTAAATAGCATTGGGCCACATGGCAAGCACCTCCATTTCAGATGGACTTAAAACACCAAAATGCAGGACATTGCATTTTATTTGGTTCTGGCTGAAAAACACCATTACCTTTCCTTGATTATTGATGGCATTGCAAACACCATTGTAACCACATACACTGCGATTTCAAGACGGCACCAGCAGTTCTCATGAGACTATCGCAATATGGAAAAGTTTAAAAAAAAAATCCTGCCCTAAATCAGCTCTAATTGAAATTTAAAGTTTAATGTTCCTGTCTCTGGTGTTTGAGTCCAGCAGTTCAATGATCCAGGTGCAGATTCTGAACAGTTACAATTTGCTACATTTAGTTGATACATTTCTCAATAGCATCTCTAGAATATTAGCAATTATTGTATCAGTTCTAACAGCTGCCTTTAATGAAACTGGATGGAAATGGATTCTGCTCAGCAGAGCCAAAATAAATAAATATATTGATTTAGAACAGTTTAGTCAGTCAGGGGCAGTTGCTGACTCCCTCTCAGAGCTGCTTTAGAAAGACATAAGGTGAAAAAAGAAACTTTACACTTCAATATTAGAAAAACAGCCACCTATAGAAAATAGAACTGAAAATTTTAGGTAAACTGAAACAATGCAGCATATAAACTTCACATGTGCCATTAGGCTACTAAATCTATTTTAAAAATTTCCTTTATTATTTTATCTTTTAGTTTTTTAGATATTCTTTGTTTGCTCAGCTATGTTGTTTGACAGCTGGACATTCCATATCATCATCAGCTGGTTAGATCAGGAAAATCAAATAATATATGCTTGCAAGATTGACAATTATATATCAAACTGATTTTGTTATTACCTACTGTACTAATGCTCAACAAACCCTGGTATCACTATGCTCCTAGACAGAATACCTATTATTCCAGCAGTATATCCTAGGGGCGATCCTTGTCCCTGTACTGCCTGTGGTGGCTTGCTGCTGCCGCCCCACCCCCTGCTCACTGACCTGCCAAATTTTTGGTTTAAAAACTGTCAATTTGGCTTTTTTTTTTACCAGGAGCTGCATTATTACCGCCCCTCAACTTGCCTCATTGGCGCAGTGCCCCTGAGTATATTATGATACATTAGCATACCCCATTCTGACACCTACTGTATTACAATAAATCTTCATTGTCCACAAAGAAAAATGGTCTGACCTGTAAAAGCTCCTTAGCAGAGCCTCTCCTGTCCACATCCATCTCTAAACATCGGTTAAGAAAATCTCGAAATATGGCCGACAGTCTTTCTGGGTTCTGCAGTTCAGGGGTGCCATTTGTGGCTATCAGATACAATGCCTGTATTACAGTGAAAGAGAGGAAAGAATATTATCATCACAGACATTACAACAACTTCCATATTGAGAAAGTAATATCCAACTATATACATTCTTAAACCCAGCACCATTGATGTGGCCTGTCTGTATTTTTGAGATGGGATAACATTCAGATTCTAACATGGAAAAAACAAAAAAAAGTCAGGTTTTTGTCTAGTGCAAGGCAAAGAAAGAGCCAATATGTTTCTCCCATTTGACAAGCTAATGATCCTGGGAATTTAAGCTCTGATACAAAGGCATAGTTTTGTAATTCTGTTATGTCTTATGCACAAAATTGATTTCAGAAATTTCCACCAGTCGTCAAACCTAGAGTCATTTAACTAGAAGACTCAATACCAATAAAACCAGCAAGTGCCTCTGTGTCTTCAAGGTGCTTGACTTACTCTGAGAGGGTTTTCATTAAGGTAAGGGGGTTCTCCTTCTACCATTTCTATGGCCATGATGCCTAAAGACCAGATGTCCACTTTTGGGCCATAGGCTTTCCTTGTTACTACTTCTGGAGCCATCCAGTAGGGTGTTCCAACCATTGTGCTTCGTTTACTCTGCTCAGGTGTAATCTGAGCACAGAAACCAAAATCAGCTGCAAAAGAAAAAAAATAGTATTACAGTTCATTATTTCTTTTCACCGGTCCAAAGTGGGTCAAAAGAAGTTCATGGTGGATCACAAGGAGGCACAATGAGTACAATTTAAGAAGCCAGTTGTTAGAATTACATTTCGCATTCATCTCTTTAGCGGACATGTGTACACAGCTGACATAATTATTAAATAGTGCAAAGCTTCTATATAATCCATAAGTACCAACTTTGCTTCAGAGGAATACTTACTAAGCTTTACTGATCCATCCATGCCAAGTAGAATGTTGTCACTTTTTATATCTCTATGGATGACCTGGTTTGAATGTAAAAAGTCCAGGGCTTGTAGGCACTGAAACAAAGCAGAGAACTAATTAACTAAAGCCCTTTAGCTATAATATATATATTGAATAAAATACCCACTTTTGTAAAATATAAGGATATTATAAGTCACCGAGGAGCTCCATGACCATATAAAAGCAAGAGGCCAAGGTCACGTGCTTTTATACAGGACATGGAACTCTGAGGTTACTTCTAATATCCTTATATTTTCCAACAAGCGGTACTTTATTTATTATAATACACAAGTTTTAGCGAGTCATGTGACAAAAATGACATCACTACTCAGATATTATTTACAAGATATTCATGGCTTTTGTGTATTATATAGTGAATAATGCACCCCCTACTGTAATTTATAAAGATATTAGAAGTCACCGAAGAGTTACGTGACCATATAAAAGCACGAGGCCGCAGGTGACTTCCAATATCTTCCAATATCTTTATAACTTTCGGTAGGGGGTGCATTATTCATTATAATCTACAGTGTTTCTATGTGCAGCGTTTCAAGGAGTTCTTTGCCTCTGCTCTATATTGGTCTACCCAATGCCACACTTTGTTTCCCTTGTGGTTTTTCATTTAAATATTGTGTCTCCCTGTAGCCCATTTGTAACCTCTGAGGTATTTTTGCGTGATTCTTCTCCTGTGATCTAAGTTTCTGACCATGCCATGTCGCACTCTTATTGCTGTAGGTTAAAGGGTTTGTTCACCTTTAAATTAACTGTTAGTATGATGTAGAGAGTGATATTTTGAGACAATTTGCAATTGGTTTTAATTTTTCATTATTTGTGGTTTTTGTTATTTAGCTTTTTATTCAGCAACTCGTTAGTGCGCAGTTTTAGCAATCTGGTTGCTAGGGTCCAAATTACCCTAGCAACCAGGCACTGATTTGAATAAGAGACAGAAATATGAATAGGAGAGGCCTGAATACAAAGATGAGTAGTAACTTAAGTAACAATAACAATAAATCTATAGCTTAATAGAGAATTTGTTTTTTAGATGGGGTCAGTGACCCCCCCATTTAAAAGCTGGAAGGGGAAATAGGAAAATAATATAAAAACTTTAAAGAATAAATAATGAAGATCAATTGAAAACGTGCTTAGAATTAGTAATTCTATAAAATACTAAAAGTTAATTTTAAGGTGAACCACCCCTTTAGTAAGTGACAGAAGGGTAAAGGCATGAATGGTCGAAGATGCAGGGGGGAGGCCAACAGCAGAGATGAACAGAGAGTGGGAGAGGGAGAGAGAGGAGATTGATGACACACAAGACTGGAGAGGAACCTGGGGGGGAGGGAAAACTGAAGTTTGATACCTGGAAGGTTCGGAGCAGCAGCAGAACAAGAAGTAAGAGTGACAGGGTGTGGGGGGAGGGGCATAGGGAAAAACATGAGATGTGCTCACCAATGGCATGTTTATTTTGACAGTAAATTAACTACGTCTATTATGATGACTAGTTAACAGTTAAATGCTGCAGTTTCCATGACTCTTCTTGGTTTACTTCTGATGGAAAAGAGAACATTTCTAACCTGGTTTCATTTTACACCTTTGCCAACATCTGCATTTTGTTTTAAATCGATTATTTCCTCTACAACAAACTAATACAAAAGGCCAACACGCATCTGTTTTTTGGTGATAATACCAAACCAAGGTGTAATTGGAACAGAATCTGACACAAATGCAGATTAGCTCATAATTTGTCTGCTTCTACGGCATGATAGCGTGGTTGCAGAAGGAGCGGGGAGTGGAACAGCGAGTGACAGGCAGACGGAGCGCAGAAGGATCAGGAGCAAGAGTGACAGGGTGTGGGAGGGGCAGAGTGGCTGACGGAAAGAGAAGGGGGAGCGGAACAGAGAAACAGACGCAGCGAGACTAGACATGGAGGGGGAACACTGAGGGAGCAAGCAGCAGAGGGTGGGAGACAAAAGGAGAAGCTAGAGGTAAGGAAAGGCAGCAAGACCTTAATAGGAGGCGCAAGATATCTCGCAGACTCGCAGGGTGAAGGCGGAAGTGGGGAAGTGAGGCACACAGGCAGGAGGAAAAACTGTAGGGCGAATGCGTCATTGACTACTGCTGACACGTTAAGTTATAAACGGCGCGTTCTGGCGTCAGAACGCGCCGTTTATAAGGATATAATTTACAGTCTGGTCCCATAGGGAAATGACCAGACTGTAGATTATATATATATCTATATATAGGCATTCACAAAGTACCTGCACTCCTTCCTTGTTGGTCGAAAGTGGGTGCTTGGCCCTAATGTGGGCCGAAACGTTGGACACATGAGTGATGTTGAAATAAACCTTTTTTGATTGAAGATTTGGTGTGCTTGTCCACTTTGAACATTATATATATATATATATATATATATATATATATATATATATATATATATATATATATATATATATATATAGAAGAGTGAAGTTACAGATCACCACAGTCCGCTATAGTGAAATTCCGCCACTCTCCATTCATTTCTATGAGATTTTTAAAAGATATTAAAAGAGTGGGTGAAAGTGAAAGTTCATCCTTTGATAAATAAGTCTTTCAAAATCCTATAGAAATAAATGGAGAGTGGCGGAATTTCAGTGAAAGGATGAAATTCTTTCTGAAATTGTTGTATGGAAAATAACCACCAATTTTTTTCATCTATAGCAATTTTAGTGTAAAATTATTACAAATTATCTTTATAGTTCAATATCTATACAATGTTAACTGTAACACCATAAAGTACATTTAAATGAGGTGACAAAGTAGCTTGTGAATACATCTGCTAATGATTTACAATCACAATTTTATGCATAAGCTCTAGCTGGTCACTCACCTCTCGACAGACGGCTGCAATCTGTCCTTCATCCATGCAAGTCTCTGTAACAACATCTGTCAGAGAACCACCAGCCAGGTATTCCATCACTACCCAGAGTTCATCCCCAACCAGATAACTACAGGAATAAAGTCACACCAGATGATCAGACTTGTTTTCAGCAGGGATTCCATTTTAAATATAAAATATTTACATTTGAAATATATGTTTTCCTTGACCTACTGCCAATTTTTTATTGTTCAATAAACATACATAATTTTCATATTTTTTTTTTAAATTCAGTGAATATATTAAATGTCTAAGGGCTCATTCACATAGTAACCTTTACTTTTTTGAGATTTATTATTCTCCAAAGCTCCTGTTGAAGTTATGTAAAAGTTAATGGCAGATGTCCCTTTTACAATTAGAAGATGTTTTTGCCGTCGTGATGTTTCAGGGTTTTGGGCTGTTTGACTTAAGTTTTTGTTTGAAAACTCAAAATATTCAATGTTTTCGGGCGACAATTCTAAAAAAAATTGCATGATTCGAATTGTCACATGATTTTGTCGAGACTTTTCTCATACGGTAAATCATAGTTGAGAGTTCGGTTACAATTTTATTTTAAAAATAATGAGAAAAAAATGGGAGTTTTAAGTAGTACCCCCTATGATGTCCTGCAGCAGAGGAAGCATAAAATATATATTTCTGGTATAAAATCTAAAATGTTTCAGCAATGAGATATAAAATTTATGTATTACCATCATACATTCCTTACACATTAATACAGTAACGCAGCCCACCAAATGTTTTCTTCCACACATAAAACACTAAGCCAGCAATTTGATGACAAAGTTCAACTCACCTGTCTAAATAATTCACAATGTTGGGATTTTTATTTTCCCTCATGACCAAGATCTCGTTAATAATTAATTCTTTTTTGGGCTGCTGTTGCAGGTTCATTTGCTTAATCGCTACCTAAATTAGGAAATGAAAATGTCAGGGATGGGAATAGATACAAATTCATATCAATAAAAAACTTCATGTGAAATTCCAGCAGTGCTTTCAATTTCTTTTACAAAGCCAGGAAGCCTCAGGACAGAAATTATAAGTGCGCAAGAGCCAACAAAATTCTTACAGGTCATGCCTTTTTAATAGGCCATCCATCTTCAAACCACATCCATTCAAAGACTCTTACAAGCATAGTGTAATTTCCTTTCTAATGTGTGTATGCATAAGGGTCCTTGTGTCTATATTATGTATGTATGTATGTATGTATGTATGTATGTATGTATGTATGTATGTATGTATGTATATTTTTATTTGTAAAGCGCTCCTTGAGGGCAAAGCACTGTACAACAAAACAATAAATTAGTAGTAACAAACAAGGGGTCATTGGAATAAAAAGTAACAATAAGTGCATTATTAGCAATACAATTCACATAAATATAAAAAATATAATTACAATATAGATTAAATGCTCAGTGTCAAGGAAACAAAAGGTTAGAGGATTCTACCCCGTAGGGCTTACAGTCTAAATGGGAGGGTAACATACAGACACAATTCAGAGGGGTATTAAGGTGCTGTGGGTTACAGTTTGTTACACTGTTATATAAGTGCCAGTTCAGGTGTTATCCAGGTGCTCCCAGAGGTAGTCTTCGAGTTTTGTTTTAAAAACACTGAAGGAGGATTCTCTCCTGAGAGATTCAGGAATGGCATTCTAAATAAAAGGAGTCGCAAGAGAGAAGGGTTTGATACGGGAAACAGCAGTAGTAGTGAGGGGTACAACCAAGCGGTTGCTCTGAGAGAAGCGGAGGTTTCGGGCAGGAACATATAGAGAGACAAGAGATGAGATGTAGTTACGTGCAGAGGAATGAAGGGCTTTGAAGGTTATAAGGAGGAGTTTATAAGTTATTCTTTGTTTTATAAGAAGCCATGATAAGGACTTCAGCAGCGGAGGGGCCTGTACCCTTTTCGATGAGAGGAGGATAATTCTGGCAGCAGTGTTTATTACAGACCGTAGAGGGGAGAGATGGGAGTTAGGGAGGCCAGTAAGTAGAAGGTTACAGTAATCTAGTCGGGATAGGATGAGAGCATGCATGAGCGCAGATGATAGGTCAAGGAGGAGAAGGATGGAGAAGTGACCTTTGGCTTTGGCAACCTGAAGATCATTTGTAACTCTGCACAAAGCAGTCTCAGTAGAGTGACCAGGCCGGAAACCAGATTGCAGAGGGTCCAACAGATCGTGGGTGTGTAGAAAGTTAGTAATACGGGAGAACACAATACGCTCTAGGAGTTTAGAGGCAAGTGGTAGAAGGGAGACAGGACGGTAATTTGATAGACAGGCTGGGTCAAGCGTGGCCTTTTTAAGAATAGGCTTTACACAGGCCTGTTTGAAAGGAGAAGGGAAGGTTCCAGAAGCTAGAGAAGAATTGAAGATGTGAGTAAGTAGTGGGGTAAGCTCTGTAACACAGTGTTTGAGCAGAGAAGAGGGCATAGGGTCAAGGGGGCAAGTTGTGAGCGGGGAGGATAAAAGAAACTTGGAGACTTCAGACATTGTTACCGGAGGGATGGAATTAAGACATGCAGAAGGGGGCTTAGGAAGGAGGAGCTGGTTTACATTAGTAGAGGTAGGGATCTGATTGCTGATTTCTTTACAAAGACAAAGTAGAGTCCATCCGCAAAGTCCTGAGGAGAGTGTGTCTGGTTGACTGATACTGTTGATGAGGGATGGAGAAGAGTATTGAATAGAAAAAACAGGTGTCGTGGGTTGGATTTGTGATTGTTTATAAGGGTACTGTAGTACTCTTGCTTGGCTTTTGAAAAGGCAGAATTGAGGCAGGACAATAGAAATTTATAGTGAATAAAGTCTGCTTGCGTACGGGATTTCTTCCACATACGTTTAGCAGATCTCGTACAGGAGCGTAAGAATCTGGTTTGTGAATTCAGCCAGGGTCGTGGGTTCAGAGCAAGTGTACGCTTAGGCTGTAAAGGGGCAAATGAGCCAATGGTTGAGGATAGTATGTGATTAAAATGCACAAATGTAGTGTTTGAATGGAAATGATAACCAGTACAAGATATGGCTTTATCCTGGGATCATAGCAACCAGTAGGGAAAAAGAGGACTAAGTCTTTGAAACACTGGGAATTATCGAAGCTTTATACCACACCGAGTGGTAAACCCCAAAACAATGCGGATACACGTAAATGAAAATGTCAAAATCCCAAACAGTATAAGTGGATACAAGCAGAAATGCAGTTTACCTCCTGTCCTGTAGCGATGTCTATTGCTGTGTACACTGTACCTGATGCCCTGGAATTAAACAGTAAAAATGAGAAATCTATGTCTTTCTATGCAAACACAAATAAAATGCCCCAAAGTATATATTGCCTATTCAGTTTTCCTGTGCCCACTTTTCATAGTGCTCAAATGTATTAACCAACACTGTCTGCATACAGAGCAGCAGTATATACAAAGCATTTATGTACACTGTGTAGTTATAGAAATCTAGGTGAATATGTAATGACTTTCACTGTACCATATACACGTCCAGGAGCCCATGTCCCACAGAGAAGTACTAAGATATATAGTATATACCACTGTTCCCTGCTTCTCCGCTTACTCTGACTTAATGTCAGTCCATGTTTTATTCATACAAAACGAAGAGAGCCATAACCTGCTTTTACACACAGTCTACTGTACATGCATTAGGAACAATTCAAAAATAAGTTTAGAAAATCTAACACAAATTTTCGTTTGCAAAATTGCATCACATAAAAGCCACCCCTGACTAGGGATGTCGCGGACTGTTCTGCGGCGAACTTGTTCGCGCGAACATCGGCTGTTCGCGTCCGCCGCAAGTTCGCGAACGTCGCGCGACGTTCGCCAATAGGCGTTCGCGTCAAAATCGTTCGACCATTCGGTCGCTAAAATCGAACGATTTTCGTTCGATTCGAACGAAAATCGTTCGATCGAACGATTAAAATCCTTCGATCGTTCGAATCGAACGATTTCCGGATGTTCGAAGTTCGCGAACTGTTCGCATTTTTTGCCGGTGTTCGCGAACGGCGTTCGCGAACACATTATCGGCGGTTCGCTACATCCCTACCCCTGACCTTAAAACTGCTTTACCCAAAAATATTTACTCTGTTTTATAGTTTATTTTTTCATGTTTGAAACCTTTATGAATAAGCCTGCATTTTGGTTTCAAGAAAAGGGTTAAAAACACATCTACGATAGCTGCAGCTATTTGCTTTATTTTAGAAATTTGTAATTAAAAGACATCTAACCCTCCCAAAAATGCATATATATGTAAAGTGCACACCCATGCATTTAATTTATTTTCCATTTTTAGTGGGACATTGGTTTTGTGAGACTGCCAATAAAAGGCTTTCAGTGCCACCTACATATAGTTAGTTAACTTAGGACTGATGACTCAGCAGCTCTGAAAAATGTGTTGCAAAGCTAAAAGCCAAATATTATCAGTCTAGACACAACTAGAAATAAAAGCACCTGTAAACTGCAGAAATGCTCAGAGAGTCACTTTTCAATAATTCTCTGTATGGGTTTAGGCCCCTATAACCTGCTATAATTTACAGATGTGATTATACTGACATTATTTATTTATAAACTTAGCAGTATTATTATTTTTAAGTATATTTTTTTCAAGTATTCTTAAAGTGCCAGCATAGCCTGCAGCTCTGTAACATAGATATATCACTTTTCATTTTCCAGACCATATAATACATAGCTAAAAGACATATAGAATCAATTACATCAGTCTGGCCTGTCTACCAAAATGTCTGCTAAATGACTGTGAACAATTTCCTATTGTATTTAAAGTTATTCAGGTCTAGACACCTTAAATTAGATCATGCCATAAGCTGCATATCTTCAAGTGGCCACCGTGGGGCTCCACAAGACAAGATGTATAATATCAAATCAATAATGTATTCCACTGCCTTGGAACATACTGCACATGATAAAATGTACAATCTTCATGATCTCATCAATATGGGGCTTATAAAATAGAGTACCGCATTGGTTTCAAGAGGACAATACATTGTCGTCTAAGTATAGGAGATAAAGGTGATGGGGTTACCTGGCCAACGCCTTCACCTGCAGGATAGAAAGTTGCTTTTTTTCTCTGTCTGGCAATGGCATACTGTGCCTGTCTCTTCCAGACATACATTGTATTTGTCAGTAATTATTTCCCTTTAACAGGACCATATATCTGACTTTTGTAGTAGTGTTGATTGTGTGTGTGTCTGTGTGTGAGTTAGTCACAGGCTTTTATTTGTCTATAATATAAAATGCGTAGTCTAACGCCTGAAAATTAATATTTGCTGTTTCTAAATCCCTAAGGTATAGGCTACTTTAAAACGCACAGTCAACACAAACAACATAACACTGCAATAGAGAGCAGAACTAATCTTATTTAGAACCTAAAGTAGATTACTTGACTTGCTCAGACCAACGTAATGAGATATATTGTTTCCTGGGTAATTTTATTTTTTTTTTCCACCACTTTATCATGCAAGGTCTAAATAAAACTTTTTCTTTATTGATTTATCCTACCTACATTAGCTGCAAGGATGTGCACAAATCTCTCTGGATATTTGCATTGTGACACAGAATCTTAGTAGGGCTACAATAAACCTGATACAATACTGCAATCATAGCATCTGAATATGAGGTAGTGCTTGTGTATTAACTCAGGTTACTAAGAATCGTTCTATTGTGCATACAAATAAGTCATGCCTTCATGCTGTACTGGGTAATGAAAAGTAAAGGGGTGGACGTATCATTATATATAGCCTGCAGTTAGCTCATTTGGTAGCATTTAGTGACACTATGTAGTAGTACTATGTACTTGTCTATAATTGTAACACCATTTGGTGGTCCTGTCACTGTAGACTAACACCATTTGGTGGTCCTGTCACTGTAGACTGAGTGTTATTGTTGGTAAATTTTGATCAATCATAGATCAAGTTACTTAGCAAACAATGTTTACTTGCAATTCGTGAAGTTGTGTGCTTTTCTAGGTGCAACACATAAACTGAATCCTAGAAGTATCTCATGGCAGATCTTGTAGGGCTCCCATGCATCCATACACGCCTTGTACAAATTTATCAAAGCAAAATGAACTGGTGCATTGACATAATGTGCAAGTTGCAAGGAGTTGGAAGTACATTTGTGTATAGAATTTACTGTATATGCATAAGATACCTAAAGTCTACTAGAACATCATGTAAACATGCAATAAACCCAATAGGCTGGTTATACTTACAATAAGGATTAAGTATATCTTAGTTGGGAAGTACAAGGTACTGTTTTATTACGACAGAGAAAAAAGAAAATCATTTTTATAAATTTGGATTAAATGGAGGCTATGGCAGACAGCCTATCTGTAATTTGGAGCTTTCTGGATAAAAGATCCTATACCTGTAAAAAGAATGGTAAACAAAATTCCATGTTGGCACCTAAGTCTATCCCTATTAAATACTCAACAAGTTTATATAGATTTCTGCTTTAGGCTTTAAAGTCACCTGTGACCCAAATCTTTCATTCTTCCCTGTATCACACAATACTGGCCCCTCTGTAAAAGCACATACATATATCCCTTTCTTATTACGGACACATACGGAGTGCTATTGCAACACTGTTCAGCCAAATTTCTTCTCTACTTTTTTCCTTACCATGATACACATTCTTAATCATTGTTCTAGCCTACATTTCTATGAACTACAACATTCTTTGCAAGGCAAGAGACCATCCTCCTACAATGTGCAGGAAAGTAATGCTCTTAATTAATAAAAAAATAGCTGTTGCAATGTAAAAATACAGCTCTGACCAACACCCTCTTTATTCCTAGATGAACTTTAAAGAATGTCCTGTTGTATGGTTTCATTCTCTAAGAACTTTCACTATTAAACACATTGGCTTCACTGCTTTGATACAGATCCAGGCACACTCACCCCTGGCCAATCTTTTCAAATCTGGTGTATTTCTTTTTTGGATCCCCCACACTGACAATACTTCCTGTAAAACAAAAAGGAGATTTAATATTTTACCAGCACATTAAAATGAAATATTGAGTGCTGTACCTTGAAAGCTAACAGGGATGCAAAACATATTGGGCAAAACTACTGATATTTTTAAAAGTAAAATTGGAAGAAGAATGGTTACAGTTGCAATATTTATTGATAGAAATCTGTCATTATTGGGCACTTCATCAAAACTTACGTAATTTCTCCAGGATCTCTTCATCTGTCATCTTGGACTTTTTACGTTGCCGGTCAGTATTCCTATACAAAGTGCTCGTGCTTGAGTTTGAATTTTCTGGCTGGGGGGTCACAGGGGAAGTGGGGGCTTCTTTAGCTGGTGCAGTTAATGCAACTGGTTCAATAACAGATCGGGTGTAGATCTGGATATAAAAGGGAAAACCATAGGAGCTAGTTAAGAAAACAACTTTTTATACATTACAAGTCTATAGCCATCTTTTTTCAGAATGTTATGCTGATTTAAATTAACTTTGCTAACCTACATAGGGAGGTTAATGTCTAAATATCCTTACAGTGGAGGTCTTGTGCTTCTTCCCGTTCTATTGAACAGACAGCCTAAAGAACACATGACAGATCATGCTGTGTGGAATTGTACTGTATTTCTGTGCCATGCATCAGTTGTTACTACTGTTATTATAGATATCTTAATAAAAAAAGCAGTTAAAATGTTGTAAACGTAGACTTTTGCTATCAGCAAACTACAGTTTGCTCAACCTCTAGGCTATGTTGCCTCCTAAAAAATTGTACATTTCATAATGCAGAACACGAATTAACATTAGATATATGACCTGGTTAGCTCAGCTGCCAAAAGACAAGAAAGGAAACAAAAACCACTTGAACTAGGTAGAAGAACTTTTGCTTGTATAGGTTACAGAAAAAAATGGTTAGATTAGTCATGACACACTATTATTCTGATTAAGCCATGAAGTAACAGACATTTGGGGCTCATTTATAAAATTTACCAAATTTGCACTTGGGCAGTAACCCACAACAACCAGTCAGTGCATGTAGAACAATGAAAACAAACGTCTGGTTGGTTGCACTGGGATACTACCCAAGTGCAAGTTTGCCCAGTATTTATAAATTAGCACCAATGTATTTTGTGGTTGGTATACTAAGCTTCTCAGTTCTCAAACCCCATATTGTGCACAGTCTGTAAACTGCTCACCGATTTTGTATGCTCAGGGCGAGGGGCAATAACAGGTGGGGGCTCATTGTCATCTTCCTCCTCTTCCTCTTCTTCATCCTCTTCTTCTGAAACTGGAGGTGCCAGAGGAGGTTCAGACGCAGTCTTTGCATTCTGGAGCACATGGGATAACAAGCAGGAGTTCAGGCAGATTGTTATGACTTTGGCAGTGACTGAGCCCACAGTACAGCAAAAACTAATGTAATTTCTACATTTCCAACTGACTCACATATTGCTTCCCAAGCTAATGGACCACCGACTGCTTCACTGCTTTTTGCTTTCCTTCTCTCTGATCTATGCCACAAGGGGTTCCTTATATAAAAGTGTTAGCTTAAAAAACTGCAACATGTGTTTCTAAGCTGCTTTCATCTTTAAATTTCAGTAATAATATAATTTTACACATTTCTGCTAATGTTTTTAATCATTGTTTAGTGGCCTTTCTTACACTTGGAACGCCATGTTACTACAGCTTTACTGGTTATCATTTTGTAGGGTAATTGTGTTTTTTTACTGCTTATTGTCTCACTGCCAAGTATATATTTCCTACTTTCATGTTTTCTCCAAACCCTCCTCAAAGGACTGCGATTAAGTCCATAACTGCCTACGAGGGCATCACAGTTGTTCTAAGCTGAGAGCTTGAACGGTTCCCCTACAATTGGCAGTTTTGAAAATCCAGGTCATCCAAGGGAGAACAGGTTGTTCATACGAGATGCTCCTCTTTACTGATTCTTTTATACATTGATATATTCAGAGAGAATATGTGGTGTAATTGGGCAGAGTCTTTTTATTTCAAATATGAATGTGTGTGAGTGTGTCTCAATGGCATACATATTAACTGTTAATATGCTTTAGACAGAGAAATTTGTCCAGTTAAAACTGCAGCTTAGCTGTCAAACTGGAAAGATGCAACACAAAATAGCTTAAACACACATCACCCTTAATATCAGAATGGTCAGCTGGTTGATGAGAACAAAAAAAAAAAGCTGAGATTTTGAATTTATATTTTTCGTCTCTCTGCACAAATGAGGAACCAGTTAATGAAGGTTTCCTTCTTAATAGTCCCAGTTCATGTTAAGATAAACAAAGGTCCAGGGCCATATAGTATTCATCCCAGGGTACTTAGCGAGCTTAGCTCTGTAATCGGCAAACCTCTTTACTTAATTTTTCAGGATTCATTGAGGTCTGGCATGGTGCAGATAGACTGGCGAATTGCTAATGTGGTGCCACTATTCAAAAAGGGATCCCATTTTCAGTCTCAAAACTATAGGCCAGTTAGTCTGACATCCGTTGTAGGAAAGCTTTTCAAAGGGTTAATAAAGGATAAGATACTGGACTTCATAGCAAATCATAATACTATGAGTTTGTGCCAGCATGGTTTTATGCTTAAAGGGATCCTGTCATCAGAAAACATGTTTTTTTCAAAACACATCAGTTAATAGTGCTACTTCAGCACTGAAATCCATTTCTCAAAAGAACAAACAGATTTTTTTATATTCAATTTTGAAATCTGACATGGGGCTAGACATTTTGTCCCATTTCCCAGCTGCCCCCAGTCATGTGACTTGTGCCTGCACTTTAGGAGAGAAATGCTTTCTGGCAGGCTGCTGTTTTTCCTTCTCAATGTAACTGAATGTGTCTTAGTGGGACATGGGTTTTTACTATTGAGTGTTGTTCTTAGATCTACCAGGCAGCTGTTATCTTGTGTTAGGGAGCTGCTATCTGGTTACCTTCCCATTGTTCTTTTGTTTGGCTGCTGGGGTGAAAAAGGGAGGGGGGTGTTATAAGAGTTATTGTCAATTTCCCAGCTGCCCAAGTCATGTGACTTGTGCTCTGATAAACTTCAATATGTCTAGCCTCATGACAGATTTCAAAATTGAATATAAAAAAATCTGTTTGCTCTTTTGAGAAACGGATTTCAGTGCAGAATTCTGCTGGAGCAGCACTATTAACTGATTCATTTTGAATTTTTTTTCCCATGACAGTATCCCTTTAATAGATCTTGCCAGACTAACTTATTTTCTTCTTAAGAGAAGGTGAGCAGGGACCTCGATTCTAGGGAGTAGATTTATCAAAGAGATCTCCACAGTCCGCAGAGTAAAAAAAAACGCCTCTCTCTCCATTCATTTCTATGGGTTTTTTAAAGGCATATTTATCAAAGGGTGATAGTGAAAGTTCACCCTTTAATAAAGACGCCTTTAAAAATCCCATAGAAATGAATGGAGGAGGTATTTCACTCTGCGGACTGTGGAGATCTCTAACTTCACTCTTTGATAAATCTACCCCCATGATGGCAGTGGATGTGATTTACTTAGACTTTGCTAAAGCATTTGATACAGTGCCACACAGAGGGTTACTGGTTAAATTAAGGAATGTTGGCCTGGAACATAGAATTTGTACCTGGATAGAGAACTGGCTAAAAGATAGACTACACCCGACCCTCACACCTTTACCAAACTCACCACATGGGCTGAGGCCTTGCAACTGACTGACCCCTGGAGGTGGAAGCATCCATCTCAACGAATCTTCTCCTGCCACTCTCCAACCCATAAGACCTTTTCAAGAATTGATCTCGCCCTTGCCTCAGTAGAGCTCCTGCCTCTTGTTGACCAGGTCCAGTACTTACCCCAATCCCTCTCTGACCACTCCCCGTTACAACTCACATTACGGTGGAATCCTGCAGCCACTGATAAGTTGTGGCGTCTAAGCCCTCTATGGCTCAAAAATGCATCTGTGGCTACCGCAAATGCGAAGGCTTATGGGGAGTACTGGACCCATAACACTGGTTCTGCCTCCCCGCTAACCTTGTGGGATGCTTCAAAAGCAGTCATACGAGGTGCTTTTATGGGGGCAATCTCGCAAGCCAGAAATGATAGCGTAGAGCAGGTTACAGTTGCGGAAAATGAACTTCAAAATGCTCTTGCAATACACACTCAGGATCCTACCCCGGCCAACTACACTGATCTCTTAAAAGCTCAACACACCCTCTCCAAGGCCTCTATTTCTCTAACCAGGAAAGCCTTGCTCTACCAAAACCAAAGAATTTTCGACCAGAGTGATAAAAACAGCAAACTTTTGGCGTTCTTGGCCAAACAGCAAACTGCACCATCCGCAGTTTCGCGCATCGTGCTAGACAATGGCTCAGTGGTTACAGAACCTAGGCTTATAACGCAAGAATTTGCTACATTTTACCAAACACTGTACACCACGTCAGCACTTTATTCCAAAGCCCAACTCCAACAGTTTTTAGATTCCATCCCTATGCCTACTCTCTCCCCTAATGACCAAGCTTTCTTAGATGCGCCTATCACACCCCAGGAGGTTACGGATGCTATTGCCTCACTAACTCCTAATAAAACACCAGGACCGGATGGCCTCCCTCCGGACTGGTACAAAGCCCTCTCGGAACAAATTGTCCCAAAATACCTTGACACACTTCAAAGTGCTTTTGATAATAACTCACTGCCCCCTTCATTTACTGAAGCCCTCATAGTAGTTATCCCTAAACCGGGAAAAGACCCTACCAGATGCTCTTCCTACCGCCCTATCTCTCTGCTTAACACTGATGCTAAAATCTTAGCCAAAATACTCTCCTCTCGCCTCCAACAAGTGGTCCCAGACCTTGTCCACCCAGATCAATCTGGCTTTATGCCTGGGCGCTCCACAAATATTAACCTTCGCAGACTCTTTACTAACCTGCAACTCACTCATGCAGAGACGGGCACCAGAGTCGTAGCCTCTTTAGACTCTGCCAAGGCTTTTGATTCGGTGGAGTGGGACTTTTTGTGGGAGGTTCTGACCCGTTTTGGGTTCGGCCCCCGGTGTTTGACCTGGATTAAGCTCCTTTATAGGAGTCCCACGGCACGAGTTCGAGTCAACGGCCTTATATCGCCCCCCTTCTCATTGACAAGGGGAACGAGACAGGGCTGCCCCCTCTCCCCGGTTCTATTTGCCCTGGCGATCGAACCCCTGGCAATATTGATCAGGCACTCCCCCCCGAATACGAGGCTTAACGTATGGCACCGTGCAGGAAAAGGTATCTCTATTTGCTGATGACCTTCTTATCTATCTGGCTGACCCTCATGACTCCCTTGCTGCCCTTTTGGACCTGGTCAATCGGTTTGGCTCATTCTCTGGCCTACGGGTGAATTGGGACAAATCGGTCTTATTCCCCATAGACCCTAATCAACCCCAATCTTTGCCAGCTGAGACCCCTCTAGAGTGGGCCAGTCAGTTCAAATACCTAGGTGTGACCATTCATGCTGATGTTGCAAAATATGTCTCTCTCAATCTAGACCCAATCCTAGCCAACATGATTACCTCACTGAACCGATGGACCAAACTTCCCTTGTCGTTATGGGGCCGTGTCAACCTTATTAAAATGATTTATCTTCCCAAAATCCTTTATCTGCTCCACAACGCACCTATATATCTCCCTAAACTTTACTTCAAACGCATTAACCAGATCATGGTCCCCTTCCTTTGGAACAATAAAGCACCCAGAATTGCTTTGACCAAGCTATGTGCCCCGTGTGAGGAGGGTGGCCTGGCCCTCCCTAACTTCCATCTATATTACCTGGCCTCGCAAGTCTATTACCTCCACTGGTGCCTTAACCCAGACCCGTATAACCCCAACTCGCAGTTACAGGCCCTCCTCGTAGGAGGGTCTTCGTAATTTCCCATACCGTTCCCTTAAGGACTACGGCTCTCTACCAACTACGTTAACCACCCCTCACAAATCCTGGATGGTAGCCCTCAAGGTCTTGGGTTGTGAACTTCCACTAATGTCCCCTCACTTGCCTCTGTGGGGAAACTCCTACCTACCTCACTTCAGAACCCTACCAGAGTTCGTCTTCTGGCCAAACCAAGGCATTAAGTGCCTGAAAGACCTCCTTGATCCACAGACGTTCCCCACATGCCATGCTCTTCAACGCAGAACCCACCCTACGCAAATTTTACTATTCCAATACCTTCAGCTACGACATGCCTTTCACTCCCAATTTCATTCCCTTACCCCCCAACAGTCCTCCCTGGTCATAGATGAAATACTCCGTGGCCCTAGCCCCTCCAAATTGGTGTCCCGTTTATACCACCGGCTTCTCCTATCTGGCCCTAAACCCTTCCGGACTACCCAGGACTGGTGGACTACTAAAATTATAGGTCTTACTCAGGATGACTGGGAGGAGGCGATAGACAATGTGTACACTGGTCTCATTTCTCTAAAAGATAAGCTGATACAGTATAAAATTATACACCATGTATATATAACCCCTATACGCCTTAAACAAATGGGCCGAGTCCCTCTCGACAACTGTCCTAGGTGTCAGCAACCGGGTGCGGACTTCTTCCATCTAATATGGGAGTGCCAACATATTTTAGACTTCTGGACGAGAGTGGTAAACTACTTAGCGGACAATCTAGACTTCCCAAGGGTCATCTCTCCAACTGTTTGTCTGCTGGGGGTCTTGGAGGAACTGGTCCCAGCCAAATATCCCAGAATTACCTACCGCATCCTCCTCTTTTATGCAAAGAAAACTATAGCAATGCACTGGATGGGCAACCTCTCACCCTCTCTTAGAGCTTGGGTGCACCTGGTTAACAGTGTAGTACCTCTTTATAAACTTACCTACGAGTCCAGGGGTGCCCTGATGAAATTTGACAACATATGGGGCCCGTGGGCTGACATTGATCCGAATCCCCCTGATTGAGCTGTATCTGGACAACCCTTCTTGGCAGTAACGATGGAGGTTTCACTAGCCCTGACTTGCCTGATCAATACCTTAGCCATTGTGATATAACATTTCTCCATCTCTTTCTAGTAGCAATGCTTACCCTAGTATGTACAGAGTCAACTTCTGTTTTGTACCTCTATTGTGTACCTTACTTGTGTCAGTCTGCTCAACTGTTTGTAATGTATGTATGATTGTTTGTGTTCAAAAGGAAATAAAACTTACCTTTAAAAAAAAAAAAAAGATAGACTACAAAGAGTAGTGGTAAATGGAAAATGTTCTAATTGGACCAGTATTGTTAGTGGAGTACCGCAGGGCTCTGTACTAGGCTCTTTGATTTTCAAATTGTTTATTAATGACATGGAGGTGGGGCATTGAAAGTACTGTTTCTATTTTTGCAGATGATACTAAATTGTGCAGAACTATAGGTTCCATGAAAGATGCTGCCACTTTGCAGAGTGATTTGTCTAAGTTGGAAAACTGTGCAGCAAACTGGAAAATGAGGTTCAATGTTGATAAATGCAAGGTTATGCAAAAATAATATAATTGCAAGTTATACACTAAATGGCAGTGTGTTGGGAGTTTCCTTAAATGAGAAGGATCTAGGGTTTTTTGTAGATAACACGTCTAATTCTGGGCAGTGTCATTCTGTGGCTACTAAAGCAAATAAAGTTCTGTCTTGCATAGAAAAGGGCATTAACTCAAGGGATGAAAACATAATTATGCCTCTTTATAGGTCCCTGTTAAGGCCTTATCTGGAGTATACGGTTTTGGACTCCAGTTCTTAAGAGGGATATAAATGAGCTGGAGACACGTGCAGAAACGTGCAACTGGTTAGAGGGATAGAAGACTTAAATTATGAGAGTAGACTGTCAAGGTTGGGGTTGTAAAAAGGCTCTTGCGAGGCGACATGATTACACTTTACAAATACAAATTAGAGGACATTATAGACAAATAGAAGGGGACCTTTTTACCCATAAAGAGGATCACTGCACCAGAGGCCACCCATTCAGAATAAAAGAAAAGAAAAGAACTTTCATTTGAAGCAACTTAGGTGGTTCTTCACAGTGAGGTCAGTGAGGTTGTGGAATGCAATGCCGGATGATGTTGTGATGGCTGATTCTATTAATGCTTGGACAGTGGCTTGGATGATTTCTTGGACAGGCATGACAGGCTATTGTGATACTAAAATCTATAGTTAGTATAGATATGGGTATATATAATATTTATGGAATTATGGAGGGGTGTGTGTATGGATGCTGGGTTTTTATTTGGAGGGTTGAACTTGATTGACTTTGTCTTTTTTCAACCCGATTTAACTATGTAACTATGTAACTATCACAAGTTGTAAAGAATGTGTACAAGATACAAGTGTGAGATAAACATCCTGTTTGTGTGCGAAACTGGAACAAGATGATGTTTACATCGAAATAATATTACACAGACTGGGTTTTTGATGAACAAACTAGTCAAGACTTTACAATAAAGAAGTAAAGGATTGCCAAGTTTACAAAATCGTCTAATGAAGCAAAAAAGTAAATACACAATATACAAAATCAACTTACCAAAGAGTGGGCAGCTATGTATCCATGTGCGCTTTTATCTGCAAGATGAGTTGGGACATTAGTGGATATAGATAAGGAAAAGCTTTAAGTCATACCACACCCATACAAAAGTAAATAAGAATGATAATTAAGTGTTCCTCTAAAACTCGTAACATTTTTAGACTTCAGAAAAATCCATGGTGTACATTTCTGCCAACCTCAACTTATCAGAGATGGTGAGAACATTCAACAACTCTTCCTTCAGTTTATGTGATTTTCCAAAATACTTTTAAACATAAAACATGGTTTTGAGACTTAGTTTTCCCACATGTAATGAAAAAAGACCAGGGTTGGACAAAGTATAATAACAGAAACTAAACTCATCCTGATGGATGATAAAGACTTCTTCATGGACCTATTTTATGCATTTTTCAAAAGAACTCTATTTAAGGGGGAATCCATGCACAACATGTAAAAAATAATAAGGATTAATATGGAGAGAGTGATTTTATGCACTAAAATATTACATAAAACATGGAAGATTTAAGGTGGCCTTACATGTTATGAGTCGATTGTTTGGTGAGTTTGCCAGATGAGCAGATATTTTCTCCGATGTGCCCACCTATTGTTGGCAACATTGTGCTAATGAGATTGTTTGGCCCTAGGGCTAAATGATACAATAAGTCGGCACAAGGACAGCATTAATGAGCTGATGCAGTCCTTGATCTAATAGAAAAATCAAGCCTGCCCAATCGTCATCTGGCCGATTTGCAGCCAGATATTGACCAGGGAGGCCAGTTGGAGAGCCCAATACACAGGCAGTATAAGCTGTTGATTGGTCTAAAGGACACAGAATATACCTAAATATACCTTTAGAACAAAGGAAGGAGCGATCACTTGGCCTTTAATAGCAAGTGAAGCATGTGCTGCTTTCTTCTACCTTTACATTGATATACTATGATCCACAAGATGTGTGTGTGATCACACCACAGCACTCATAATAGAACAATGTGATATGGATATAGGTAAAAAAGAAAGGTACAAAAAATTTCCCACTGCTAAGTTCCACCGGGAACTGCTAAAAAAATTAGACAAATAACGGGAAGAAATAAACCAAGGGACAATAAAAAAAATCCAACATGTTTGACATCCCAGGTATATATTAATATACATTTTTGATAAATTTTATTAATTGCTGCAACCATAAATGTACATTTATTCTATCATAAATGTGAACTAGTCCAAAGACAATTTATATGCAATTTATATGCAAGGTGTCACATACCTCCAGATGTAAAGCTCATATACTTCTGGTTGTTCACAGTCTCTTTGGAATCATAAAATTTAAGGACATCTAATACTGCCTGAGGATTCTTTTTCTGCTCCAGTTTGGTTATATTTGAGGTTTGGAGTAGTCGTGCCCATTGTTCTGGGATACCCTGAGGACGAAAACCAAAAACATTTTTGTGGCATTCTAGAATCCCATTTTACTTTGCATATACTTTAGATAAACACTAGATTGAAACCTTAGCTTTGGTATGGGAAATTTTAAGATGCAGTTATTATTTATATAAAAACACAGTTAAAATCTGTACCCCAAATGGAAAAATAAAAAATAAAGTAATGATCATGAGAACAAACGGGTGCATGAAGCATGTTGAAAAATCAACTTGTGGTCTCTCGATGGTTTATGGAGGAAGGATTTAGTCTGGGTTTTCCCTGATGAAAGAGTGTAGAACAGCCATTCTTTAAAAAGGCTCAAAGTCAGAATTTAGCAATATTCCACCACCTACCAGAAACTAAGGAAAAGAGAGACAGGCCTAGCCTTGGTAATCTTATATTTACAGTGTGCCAAACTGTTTTGTCTAGCTAATGGATGCATATGATGAGCAGAACATCAACCTACAGATTTAATGCAAAAATGTCATTTTAAGATTTGTATCTGAACAGAATGGAGAAGTCAATAAACTATTGCTATTTTTTCCTGCTCCCATATGGCCATGAGAAGCAGACCGAGGACTAACCATAACCATTTTCAGGATGCTCAGAGTTGCTTATATTTATCCAATTATACAATAAAGCGTTTTTTTTTAAACTGATATATTGCAAAGATGTTGAAAGAACCTCAACAATTTATATCTTGACTTATATGTTGTCCCTCTTTTGTGCATATACCTGTCTTAATGTCCACAATCTGAAAACTGAACCAATAAAGGATATGCACTTCTGCTAGGCCATGTCTTATATTCTCACATTGGGATAATGTACAAAAGACTTTCTATTTTCTATTGTTGAAAATAAGTCCAATGACCACACTTTGGCATAAAGGCCAATTTTAAGGGCATTTAATTAGTGTTTCTGCTCTACTGTAATCAGCCATGTCTGCCCTAAGAGTGATTTGTAGTTGCGTACATGAATAGAAAGTTTTATAAAAACAGAAAAATTGAAGGGCACACCTTTTTGTGTCTAGGATCTCTAGCACAATGACCAGTTAGGCATTTTGAGGGGGAAGTCCAAAATCTAAAATGTGTGCGCAAAAATGAATTGTTTAATCCCAATCCATGTCGTTAAGAATCCCACAATTCCCTACAACAATGGCACATAGGGTGTTTGCATTATTTTTGTGATTGAAAAGAAAGTCCGTAATTGCAGCTGGAGCTTTCTATTGCGGGAATAATTCTATTAGGAATAATGAATAATCAATGCCACTTCTATTAACTATAATTGGAAGTGATTTGCATCAATATCCAGAGTTTTAAAAGTTTACTCATTCTTAGTTGCAGCAACAATATGTTACATATGTCCCAACAGGTCTACAAAAATAGAAGTATGCAGTATATATGATGACTGCAATATTTGTTAAAACCCAGGTATAACTAGGGTATGCTCCTGTGCATATTTCCCTATTTCTTTGCACATGTGCCAGTCACATTGCCCCTTAGTTTTTTTGTTTTTAGTGCAATAAGTCTTCAGGTCCTGCTAAAGTATGCACATATAATTCACATGATTAACTGGAATCTGCCTTTTTAAAGTCTGAGAAGGACATATTCTCTAGCTATATAACACAGGGGCAACATTAACTATTTATAGCTAAAAAAAAGTAGTTCAGGCTATAAAGTGTTTTTTTTCTCCTTGATACATATTTTTACCCTCTCTCTCTCTTACCCATAAAGATGGCAGAGCCCTCATTTTAATCCACTGGAGGACTATAGTATTTAATTTTCGTGTGGCATCACCATTTTGACATTTCTCTGCTTCCATGGTTGTTGCTCCAGGGCAGCAGAACTAGGGATCACATCTGTTTTTGAAGAGTAGACCATTTCCTCACTTCCTGTCTTATTTACAACTACACACTTTAGGATGGTTCTATCACAAATATCTGTGGGCAGTGAGGACCCCCACCAATGATATATTTGCCCTGAGCCCAGTGGTACATTAAAGTGAACCTGTACCTTGGCACTGTGTCTCATTAACTCTGTGTTTGCCCAGCGTAAGAACGAAAGAACAGTGTGTAGCATGTTTCTAGAGAAAAGTCTGAAAATGAGTGACATGGGCCCCTGGAGTCTGGATTAAAATGATAGAAGAAGCCAAGCAACATATCTACAGCAAACACATGAACTTGCAGCGCTATGACATCTCAAAGAAGCACTTTGATGCAAGCTTCTTTTTGGGCCTGTGACGCACCTCTGGGAGTTTCCCTGTGCCCATCTGTGAACCAAAGAGATCTGGCTGCAATGGACGTAAATAAAGAAAGAAAAGAAAAGTTAAAATAGGATGTGGGATAGATGGTGGGAGAGGAAATGGTCCCAATGGAGGGGGAGAAAAGAAGAAAATCCAGGTCATGGGGGGAAAAAAAATCACAAAAAACCTTCCATGTAGAGTGGAGGGTATATGAAGTATCTTGGGGCTGGGTGCAGTGCAGGCTGCAGGAGGGCAGGTTTTGGAAAACAGGCAGAACTAGAACAGAAATGTTTTGTTGCTTAGACTTAATTCTGATTGGGATCCATAGAGTGTCCTTGGTTACTTGCACTTCTAATGGCAACACATAGAACATAACATAAGATGGTCCATTCTTGGCTTGTGAAAACAGACAGAAAATAGCATTGTCATTCATATTTCCATCTCTTTTCATGCTGTGCAATCATCCAACACCAAACACAATCCAGGTGTTGGAAAAGAAACCCTTAATATTGTGTGTTTATTTCAAATATTCCAGGTCTGTCTAAACTGTTTAAACATTTGGAATGCCCACTTATTTCAGCTTGACATCGTTTACTACGTTCCTATAGGCCTAATGCCAGCCAATCACATGGGCAGGATCAAGAAAGTCATATTGTGACATACATTTTGTCCCATGAATATTTGTTTTTTGTATGTCAGTAAAATACTGTAAAACATACAAAAGTAGTTAATGCATCCAAATGAAACTCTTGCACACAATATTATCATTTTAAAAAAAGGAGTTGTCCTTGTGATAATCTGATTGTGAAATCAGGTTGCTATCAAACAACTTATTTTCCAAAAACTAAAACTGCAGGGACATGCTTCTTCAAGAGAAAAAGGCCCAATCACGTAGCAAGCAGGCCCGTTCCTGGGCTAAAAAACATGTTAGTATAAGCAGAGATGAGTGCATAGCATGCAATGGTCAGTGATGCCATAAAGCTGAGAAAAAAATCCAGCCCAGGAGCCCATGCAGCTCTCCCAGTTGTTCTTCTAGACATATCTATTAGCAAACACAAACCACAGCCAGAGGAGTGAAAAACACGGGGTTAGGGGGTTGTATATGGAGTACATGTAACCAAGGGGAGCAGACAACTGATATGGCAACTGTTATAATTATTTACATAAAAGTACAAAAAAATCATACAGTATTACAAATTCCAAGGGTATTTCCAAACTTTCCAGAAAGGTATAGAAGTGAGAAAAGAAGAAGAATAACAAAGTGGTCAACACTCAAAAACTGTACACAATAACATGTCCTACTCCTCTATTTACTGTAAACCCCTATAACCTAAGTGGTGCAAGACACAAGATGGAACATATAAAAGTACATTTTTAATTTGCTCCGGCATTGCACTATAATCAAACAAAATGGAAACCTAACCAACTGTATCCGATTGTTCTTAAATACCTGATGTCTGTGTAGAAACTGCACTAGAGCAGCAAGAGCAAACTGCAGAGACCCTTCCAAATGTTAATTTGCTTTTCCTACTGGTGCTGGCACTTAGAGCTCTAATCCTCTGAATACAGATGACAATCTGAATGACTCCCGGTCAGACCATCACTGTGTATGTTCACATATTCTAAAAAGTGGAACACTGACTTCCCTATATTCCTTAAATTTATTGTCCCCTAAAACACCAGCACCTGCATCCGACCATTGGACTTACAGTTTTATAATACTAGACTTGCAGAACAGATTTGCAGTCATTTGTTGTAGGTAGTCCATGTGAAACCCAAATTCTTATACTTATTTTTAAATTATCATCTCTGTATTTAATGTAAGAGTTACACTTTACATACCAACCAGCCACATGTTTGTGCTGAATACTTTGGGCACGCTGACAGGTGCAATTCCTTTATAATTCACTTTCCATAAAGTGATTTTATTTTTTGCTGTACATTAAACAATGTTTAATGCTAAATAGCGATATATTCATTTTATTCTGACAATACATTTATTTGACTTGATGAATGGGTTTCATAAATCAGGAATTATATCACAAAAATTATCTTTTTATGTCTTTTTATGTCATTACAGCATACGGTACACATCTCGTTGCTGTTTCATACAACAAACTTGCTTTACATCAGCTTTGTTTATGAAAGACATGTTTTAAAGCAGCACGGACATGTTCTTATAAAAATCCATAGGCACGTGTGAGTCTAGGCATTAAAAACTTTTGTCTGTAAAATACCCCCATGTCGCCCCTAGTCCAGTTGCACCTGTTGATTGCACAAAAGGGAAAGAGCTGCAGAGACCTCTGTTTAGTTATGATGGGCTGGGGGAGGTGCAATCCTCCTTTAGATTGATACAAATTAGAAACACTACTGTCAGCTGAGGGAAGTAATGCTGGGCAGAAGCCCTTGGTGGTACTTTTTGGAAGAAAGATGCTGGCAAATCATCTCTTCTAGTTATACATTCCCATGAATTTTTAAAGGAATGTGTCATTATCATCAAAATCTGACCCTAGCTAATGATGTCAGACGACCTATTACAAAAAAATGTATTGTCCTTTATAAGTGCATTATTCACCACTACAGCTCCACTCAAAAATAGAGATTAGAATATTGATAAACTAGGCCTTTCCTGCACTGAAAAATTCAGTTGTCAGGTCACTAGTAAACATTGGTTTCAATGTCTGCTTTCAATTACTGAACACTAGTGATGGACGCATCTGACCAGTTTTGCCAAAAATTTGTGAAACTGCGAAAATTCGCCGAAATGCATTGAAGTCTATGGGCGTCAAAATTATAATTTTTTTGATGCCCAACATTTTTTTATTTATTTTTCTGGGGAAACTTTGCAAATAATTTCGCTCATCCCTACTGAACACATTAAAGGGGTGGTTCACCTTTAAGGTAACTTTTATTGTGTTCTAGAATGTCTAATTCTAAGCAACTTTTCATTTGGGTTTCATTATTTATTTTTTATAGTTTTATAGATATTTGCCTTTTTCTTCTGACTCTTTGCAGCTTTCAAAGGGTATCGCTGACTCTCTTCTAAAAAAACAAATGCTCTGTAAAGCTACAAATGCATTGCTACTTTTTATTACTGATCCTTCTATTCAGACTCTCTCCTATTCATATTCCAGTCTCTTATTCAAATCAATACATGGTTGCTAGGGTAATTTGGACCCTAGTCACCACCACTCTCAAGAGCCACCAATTATATTAAAATAAAAAACAATCTTCCAATGAGAATCCAAACTAATGTGTTTAAATCTGCTTCCAAGTTCTTTTTTCCTGCATTGGAGTTGAATGTACAGATTTTTGGCGCCAGACAACTTTGTCTTCCTTCCCCATGTTCAATCGCAATGTAATATAATGAATTTAAAATTACCAAAAAAATCTCAGTTACAGCAAGGTGGCTGATATAGTGCTGCTAATCGGTATTCTCACTGGTTAATCCTCTTGCATCTCTAATATATTTGTCAAATTATTTAGGGGTCGAATTGGCACAGTTTTATGATGGGGTTGGATACCCTTAAATAAGAACTAAAACTTAATTAAACAGGTAGTTTAAATATGTTCTGATGCTCAGAGTTTGAGCAAATGACATTTGGTGATTGCTACACGTTTGACACCTTTGGTACAAAGTACAGCAGCAATATTTTTTCTTTTACCATTCTCGTTATTTTTTATACTGTAAGTGGCCCCGATGCCTCTTTCAGGTTATAGAGTTAAATACAGACTTCAGACAAGATGTACTGTATATCAGACCCTTCTAATTATAAAGAAGTCTAAATCACACAGAGACAATGTGCTGGTTCTTACAAGCTTTTAACAAGAAGGGGCCGATTCACTAACTTCGAGTGAAGGATTCGAAGTAAAAAAACTTCGAATTTCGAAGTGTTTTTTGGGCTACTTCGACCATCGAATGGGCTACTACGACCTATGACTACGACTTCGAATTGAACTATTCGAACTAAAAATCGTTCGACCATTCGATAGTCAAAGTACTGTCTCTTTAAGAAAAAACTTCGACCCCCTAGTTCGCCATCTAAAAGCTTTCCTAAGTTTTTTTGATCGAAGGATATTCCTTCGATCGTTGGATTAAAATCCTTTGAATCGTTCGATCGCACTAAAATCCTTCGACTTCGATATTCGAAGTCGAAGGATTTTGATTCCCAGTCGAATATCGAGGGTTAATTAACCCTCGATATTCGACCCTTTGTGAATCGGCCCCGAAGTGTTTAGTTTTGCCACAGATTGGAATTGCCGCAGCTTGGAACTGATCTCCAGAGGTGCATGTGTCAGATACTCTGTTATCATTTATAATATATACACTGGACAAAACTGAACATTGGCAGTAACCCATAATAACCAATCAGGGACTGGCTTTTTTCAGTCGGTGTAGGTTAAGAAATTAAAGCAAACAATTGGATGGTTGCCATGCATTACTGCCCAGGTACAATTTTGCCCATTATTAATGAGCATCATTATCTTTTCAGCCTTTTATGTAGGGTGAACAAAATACTTTACCCAAAATACTTTAACTAATACACATCTGGAATTGTACAGCCCTACTCTAACACTTGAAAGAGCTAGCCACCTCACCAGTTCAAAAGAGAACTGCATAGCATTAATGTTTCCTCAAAATATGTCAGAGTTCAACTTGCCTTGCACTCTACTCAACAACAAAAGGGGTATTTTTTTCTTAAGTTATTCACTTTTACAGGTTGAAGGCCAAAGAGAAAACAATTGTCTATCCATAAAACTGGATAATGAGAGACCAGGCAACTGTTCAGACAGATTACATTGAGTGTTCACAGCCTCTGATGAAATGCAATGGATTGATACAGAAAATTAAATTTCATAGGTTTCCTTTATAAGTCTAAATATTTGATTAAGGCCCACCTCCCAACAAACATCCCAAATGGAAACCAACAAGGTAAACATTATTTTAAAATAAAATGACTACTCACAGTGAATTCTCCCGTAACAGCATCAAATCCAACGTGGATAGTGTGTTCAAAATCGGAAGGGAGTGATATTTCAGGGCGTTCCTTTTCTTTCTTCTTGTTGGCTGAAGTTAAAACATTAAAATAAATCCCTAGTTAGCCATATAAATATTGTAGGTGAAGCAGTCATTAATATAAGCAACAAAACATGCAAAAAGCATCCACTACATCCTGTTCTTACCTGAACTCATACTGTATTAACTCAGTTATTACGCAGTTCAGTAGCTAGAAGCAGTTTAATTTAAGAAAAACCTACCACTCTATTCAAAAAAAGTAGTGTACATAATAGGCATCCCCACTGCTGTTTTATTTTAATATTTTTTTTTTTTTCACTTTAGATTCACTCCTTAGTATATTGATTCCAATTGGTGCATTACATTGGGATCTTTCGCTGCATTTGCACAAATGAACATTATTGGAAAATGCATATATATATATATATATATATATATATATATATATATATATATATATATATATATATATATATATATATATATATATATATATATATATATATATATATATATATATATCCCCTATGGACATAGACTTTGCTTCAAATCTAGCAACCAATCAGATGCTTGCTTTCAAATAGACTAGAAATGCTATGTACTCATTAGACAACATGGATTTATAGACCTAAAGCAAAATTTGCATTTGTTATGACATGGAATCCTCTTTGACTTCCAGATCAATCAACACAACTACTCTCATCCATCCAATGGCTGTCAAAAGATACCCAAGAGCAGTTCCCAATTTCTGATGTGAGAAATATAGAAAGATATATAGCATCTGTTTATAGCCACCCAAAGCATGTGCACCAGGTACACACAAGTTCACAATGCAACCTGCTGCTTTTCATAAGCCAAAACGCTAATGCAATATACATGACCTGACCCCCAGCCTGTTCTAACACTAGACTTTTGATTCTTTGCCTGTTTGTTCCCTGAGACCAAGAGGGATTAGGTATTTAAACTTGAACCTTCTGCCATACCCAATCTTTATGTAGCCAACTCCTGCTGGCAGAGAAGGTTTTATTAATCCAGAAGGCAAAGTGGAATATGAAGAAAGGAATAAGTGACTAAAAGGCAAGGAGGGAAAAACCATAAAGGTCTGGGGCTGAAATGAATAGGAAGAGGAGAGAAAACAGAAATGTAGAGATAGATGAGGTGAGCAGAAGGGATGGGAGGTGAGACAGACACACGGGTGGAGAAAGTGGGTAGACAGAAAAACCTATAAAGGGGAACTTCTATTTCAAAACTGTTTTTTTTTTGCTTTTACTGGTAGATAGCTGAAATCAGAATTTTGGATAAAAGGAAATCTGGAAGAAGGAAGTTAATAAGAGAAGTGGTAAGAGGAAGGGAGAGCTAAGGAAGTGGCGGTGGATAGGAAGAAATGATGGTAAAGAAACAGAACATAATGGAAGGGAGAGCAAATGGGTGTAAGAGAGTAGAATAGCAGAAGGAGAGTGTGAAAGAGCAGAATAGACAGCACAGAGAAGTACATGAAAGTGGAAAGAAAGTTCGAGAAAGAAAATAATAGGGAGAGTAGTGCAAAAGGTGAAAGGGAACATCATAAAGGTAAAGGGGGAGGTTTGGACAGCCACTTTGGAGAAATAAAGAGCAAAACTGAGAGGAGAATATAATCATGGTAGGGAAATTCATATTGGGGAAGGTTGGAAAGTAGAAAGCGGTAGAGGAGAAAAACAGAAGATTAAAACAATGAAAATACAGGGCACATGCCCATTCATTTGGGCTTCTTCCACTAACTGAAAGAAAACCATGATAGCTAGGTCTGTTGGCAGGCACTGTTTTCGCACCCTCATTAGGCTTACAGTGTCATGCAACCCCTCCCTTACCCTGTTCTGTTGTGAAATGATGCATGTTGGTACTTGAAGTCCTTTTGCTTTCCAAAGAATATGTGCACCCAGTCGCAGAATCCTTCACAATGGAAAAAGCTGAGGGAGGGGATGCATTACACTGAGATGCAAGGGAATGTTGAGATATGGTTTGTCATAGTAAAATGGCATCCTTTGGAATCAGTGTGAATGAATGAAGCCCAAGTAAATTGACTTGTCAAAAAGAGGAGTATATTTTCCCTTTAAGCAAAACAATGGCAAGGAAATGTGGATGCAAAGAAGAGAAGAAGGGAGTGAAATAGAGTGTGGAATTATAACAGAAAAGAGAATGGGAGCTGTGTGAAAATATACATGTATGTTCTACAGTATGTAGTTGGTTCTTGTGCATCAGTCTCTAGGGTAAATGGATGCAATGGAAAAAACAATAACTTGAGGAAATTCAGTATGTTAAAATCCTAGCCACTTTCTACCCAGTCTCGTTTCTTTTTTATCACGTCTAGATATAGCTATAAAAATCTGAGCAGAGGCAGTTACACACTGGGTTATTCCAGCTCTCCAATCAGCACAACACAGTAAGGATTTGCATGCAGTTTGTATACTCTGTACAAATTTCTCCAACTGGGAGGCATTGTCAGACAAGCATAAAAGGGACTGTGAATACTTTTATTAACAAATTAATGCTGCCTTTCAGTGATACAGAGAAAGCCGTTTGTTCTTTATTCAGTCCTTTAAATGATTACCTTTAGGGAAGACTGCTTCTCTGCCTCTTAAGCCAATGCTACCCTGCTGTATGCTAATTCACAATATTTGTGCACAGAGAGACTATGCAGCTTAACAGGGGTATTTTCACTTGGTACAGCATTTGGGCACTATCATGGTGATAAGAGATATACATATGCTATCCATGTTAACTGGCAAAGTTCTGATCATGAACTACAACTCCCAGAATCCTATTCAAAATCAACATTAACGCTCTCTCTAAAGAGAGAACAGTTCATACATCAGGTCTGACACAAAAGAAATATGCATCGTGGTTGCCCAACAAATAATAATTTAATAATTCATTCTTTAAGTTTTGGCATGCTTAAAGCTTAAAATGATTAAAATGAAGCATAATGTTTTAGTCAAATTAACTTAGGCTACTAACACAGGTGCTAAATCTGTTATTATATATCACTCTCCTATGAGGCCAGCTCATAATGAAATCACCCTAGCAGATACCAGAATGACATCATTATTTGTCATAATTATCAGGTTAATTAACTTGATAATTTGTGCTGACAACTTCACAAACAGAAACATTTACACCAAGTGGTAGTTTAGATTCCAGGAATGGTGTGGAAGAGTGAGCCAAAGCACAACATTCCCTGGCTGGAAAAGGGAAAGGGATTCATTATCAGCCTTCATTTATACAGCTCAGATACTGTATATTACAAGACTCTTTACAACAGGGTCTTAAGCTTTCTAACAGGGAGTCAAACTAAATCAGTTAATAACAGTTGCAACTCAAGAATTGGTTTATAACCTATTATGCACCTCTTTTTTAATTACAGGTATGGGATTCTGAAACCCATTATCCAGAAACTTCAGAATTACAGAAAGATTGTCTCGCATACACTCCATTTTATCCAAATAATCCAAATTTTAAAAAATGAATTCCCTTTTCTCTGTAATAATAAAACAGTACCTTATACTTGATCCCAACTAAGATATAAGCAATCCTTATAGGAAGCAAAAACAGCCTATTTGGGGTTATTTAACATTTACATGATTACATGATTTTCTAATAAACTTAAGGTATGAAGATCCAAATTCTGGAAAGATCAATTATCCAAAAAACCCCAGGTCCTGAGCATTCTGGATAACAGGTCCCATACCTGTACTATTTAAAAGAAGACACCAGATTATTGAAAGGGATCATGGAGATCCAAACTAAACAGCACATGGTCCCCACTCATTGTTTTTAGAATCTTTGCTATTCCTTTGGTCATATTTTAATCATTTTTGATATAATTTATAATTATACCATAGCCCCAGTTTATGCAAAATCTTATTTTGCTATAGCCCAATTGAGAATAAACAAATTTACCAAACACAAGCAACATTCCTAGTGGATCCTGCTACCAGGGCCAGAACTTGGGGAAGGCCGGTCCGCACTCGGCCGCCACTACTGTGTGTTAGTTTGTGTTTAAATAATTGTCTCACATCCAAAAGCAATATGCTGACTTTACAAGGTGTGACTTGCATATTCTGTGCACCCCCCCCCCTAAATCACAAGCATTTTTCCACCCATCCATACAGTTTTGCCTGACACAGAAGCTGACATTTACTGTACTATTTCCATAATAGTCCAATGTATGTTTGGGAATGCAGAACACATACATTATTAAGCAGAAGCTGAACAACTACATTTTAAAGCCAGGAGCCATCAGAACATTACAGGGGCTGCATTTGTGTTTATATACAAAGCGAGAAAATGCTTTCTCACCAGTCACATACAAACTTCAGCAACTTTACATCTATATTTTATACAATATAACAGCCTGTCTGGCAAATTAGCCAGACTCCTTTTGTTGATTATGATTCACCAACTAAACTAGCCCCTACCCCCTTATGAGGAAATATAATAAGCATCAATATTCTAAAAACAGTATAAATTGATAAATGGTTTTGTACTTATTTTTTAATCAGTTTTCCATACATGCAACTAATGGTCACAAATATATTTTAAAAATTGAGCCCAATTTTTAGCTTTCATTTGTTTATCAAGGGTTGTTTTTGACACCTCCCACTTTTTCAACAATTCAACTTGCACAAGACCAAACTAGGACAAATGCTGCTCAGTTTCTACAGACATTGCAGTATAAAAAAATACTAAAAAAAAAAAAAATACTAAGGGCAAATTTATCAAGGGTCGAAGTGAATTAGAGGGAATATTCGAAGTAAAAAAAAATTTAATTCTAAGTAATTTTTTGGATCCTTCGACCAACGAATAGGATACTACGACTTCGTTTTGAAGTAAAATCGTTTGAATATTCGACCATTCGATAATAGTAGTACTGTCTCTTTAAAAAAACTTTGACTTCAATACTTCGCCAAATTAAACCTGCCAAAATGCTATGTTAGCCTATGGGGAACTTCTAGAGCATTTTTCTACATTTTTGGAAGTCAAAGTAAAATCGTTCTATCGATCGTTAAAATCCTTCGAATCGTTTGAACGAACGATTTCACTTCGACCGCAAGATACCCAAATTCGATGAAAAAACCGTTGACTTTGAAATTCGACTATCGAATGGAAATACTTTGACTTCGAATATCAAAGTATTTTTAACTTCGAAATTCGACCCTTGATAAATCTGCCCCTAAACATCATTTTAAAAATTCAAAACTGCATTTTGCATCATCAAAACCTTAGAATTTCAGAATTATTACCTGTAAAGACTCATTTCTCTATGGTGCAATACCCGCAAGTTTGCAAGTTTGCAAGTTTGCATGTGTGCTTCGTTTGCGAAAACATATCACATAAAATGCTTGACAGTTTAGTGCAGGTACATAATCTGTTACCCGAAAACCCATTATCCAGAAATCTCTGAAACATGCCCACTTCCTATGGACTAAATTTTAACCAAATAATTCATATTTAAGAAACGATTTCAATTTTCTCTGTATTAAAAAAACAGTAGAATGTACTTGATCCCAGCTAAGATATAATAAACCCTTACTGGTGGTAAACCAATACAATACAGGACCCAAACATTCAGGATAATAGATTCCATACATCAAAAACTTTTTCACCTTGATACTGCAAGTCCTAGTCCCACTTGTGTGTTAAAGGTCATAGGTTAAATGAAAGGCTATTCCCCTGCTAAGAAGAATGATTTCCTTTTTTTTTTTATTATGTGTGGTGGTGGTGGGGGGGTATAGTGTTTATACAGAACATCTTATCCGTGCTGCTATGTTATGGTTACATCAGGTCACTAGTGACCCCAGCTGTCAACTGGCAGATGGATGGTGTGTGTTTTTGCATTGGTTTCCTTATACTGTACAGTATATGTTTGTGTGTGTGTTCTTATATATATCAGTGTGAGTTGTGTCTGGTTCTGTGTGGTAAGAAATTAGACTGTGATTAAACAGGTATGGATTAAAGGAAAAATATACATTATAAAGGAACCTAAGCCTTTAACCTCTATTTAATGATGTTCTGTGTGTCACTCACTGATTACCTTTCGCCTAAAACCAATGTAAAATAAATGGCAATGGTGTGTGTCATTGCGATGAGTGATGTATTTTCCCACTTTTTTTTTTTTTTTTACACAGCGTAGTAAATATGCCCCTAAGTGTAACAGGAAGAACTGTGAAAGTAAAAGACACAGCTTTCATTGGTTAACCTAGTATTTATGCGTGCCCATGCTTTGGATGTGAGCACAGGGTTTTATACAAGCCAGAGGAATGGATTTTAGAACAGGTATGGAACTTGTTGCCTAGAATGCTCAGGACCTGGGGGTTTTCTGGATAATGAGCCTGCATAATTTGGATCTCCATACATTAAGTCTGTAAAAAAAATATTTAACATCAAGGGAGTTATTTATTAAATTCTGAATGCTAAAAACTCGAAAAAGTCAAGTATTTTTTTTTTATTATAAAATCCATATTTTTAATGGAAAAAACCCTCAAATTTTTCGAGATTTATTATACCCCAAGGCTGGAATCTGAAAGTACTTCATCTTCAACCTGTTGAGGTCCTGTAGAAGTCAATGGCGCTGGGTTTCTCACGATAATCCAAACATTTTGGGCTTTTCCATCAATTTCAAGAAAAATTCTGACTTTTTAGGCATCAAATCCGAAAATTCTGATTTCTCACACCTCAATCCGAAAAAAGTTGCGTTTTTTCCCAATCCGATTTTTTCAAGTTTTTTTTTTAATGATAAATAAGGGCAAATCGTGGATTCTAGTTTGGTCAGACTTTTTTGATTAAAAAATCTGAAAAATTTGGATTTTGATAAATAACCCCCTAAATAAACCCAGTAGGATTGTTTTGCCACTAATATGGATTAATAATATGTTAGTTGGAATGAAGTACAAAGTTATGTTTTATTATTAGAGAAAATGGAAATAATTGCTAAAAATATTAATTATTTGATTGAGTCAATGGGAGATGGCCTTTTCTTATCCAGAGCGTGCTGTATAACGGGCTTATGGACAACGTATCCCATGCCTGTACTTAAAATGGCAGTGTTTTCTTCAAATCATAGTACAGTATACTTAACAAGTCCTAAGAATTCAAACACTATTATAATACATCCCCTTTCTGCACAGATCTAGACATTTTCATCCTGTCCCCATCATCCCTGACAAATTACTGTCAGAATTAAATGAGAAGGAAAGGTTAAAACTAAGTAAGCCTTATCAGAAAGGTCCACCTAAATATACCAGTAAAGTAGTGGGTCCTCTGCCAAAAGAAACAATTTATTTCTTTCCTTCTATTGTATACACATTGGCTTCTGTATCAGACTTCCTGCCTTCAGCTTAAACTTCCTTGCCCCGGGCATGAGCATGCTCAGTTTGCTCTCCCCCCCCCCCCTCGTCTCTGCTGTAATCTAAACTCAGAGCTATAAGTGGACAGGGAGAGAATCAGGCAGGAAGTGATCTCACACCAAGCTAATACTGTAGCTGCTATCCTAAACAAACAGAGAAAGCTTCTAGAGCTTTTTACTCAGGTATGGTAAAACATTGTACAGAATAAATATAGCATTCTAGCTTGCACTATTGTAGCTAATCTATTAGCAATAAAATTTCTCCATAGCTTTTCTTCTCCTTTAAAAGGGGAGGCTAAAAAGGCTGCCTATTGTTCAGCAAACTATAAAATGTAACATGCACAAATGCTTAAAAATTAATTTTTTAACTTTTCAAAACCATCTCATCAACAGTCTTAACAATTCAGTTAGCTCCCCAGTGATCCGTAAATAACCCCCAGTGTGGTTGGAAAAAGAATTCCAGGCCTCTTTCCTCAGGGTTCAGTGCAGTCCCTTGGCACGTGCTTGCAGACTGAAATACAAGCTTCTATAATTAAAAGCAGCCTAGTAACATTATACTTAATGGCAGATACCCCAAATTGTTAAAACATGTGGGTATGATTTACTAGATAACAAGTTACACTGAGGAGACTCTGTTTCACTGCTTAGTCTGGAGCGATCAGTGTTGAAGGAATTTCCTTTCTGAGAGTCTGTTCCACATCATGATAATTAAAGGTGCAGTTCTACCTGCTCTATCCTGAATACTTTCAGCAAAAATGTCATTGACTTTCCCTTGTTTTCATTCACAGCATACCAAAACGGAACATGACTAATAAAGACTGGAGCTTGCTTTAAGGATCTCATATGAATAGCGCAGAGTTATATGGCACAATTCACCTCGTAGCAAAACATAAACCTTGTGCCTTGTCGTTACTCTTAAAAGGGTTGTGCACCTTCAAACAACTAGTTGTTTTCAGATAGATCACCAGAAATAATTACTTTTTCCAATTACTTTCTATTTTCTGTGTCACTGTTTTTCTAATATTGAAGTGTAAAGTGTCATTTTTCACCTTCTAAAGGAGCTCTGGGAGGGGGGGTTGCCGACCCTGTAAACTGTTCTAAATTGATACATTTAGTTGATACATTTCTTATATTTGTCCCTGCTGAGCAGAATCTCTGGGTTTCATTAAAGGCAGATGTTAGAATTGATACAATAGTTGCTAATATTCCACAGATACTGCAGAGAAATGTATCAACTAAATGTTGCAAAATTGTAACAGTTTAGAGTCTGCACCTGAATTACTGAGCCAGACAAACACCAGTCAGGAACATTCAACATTAAATAGATTTTGTAAAAACAGTAAAAAATAAATAGTAATTAAAAAAAGTATTTGAAAAAAAGTATTTATTTCTGGGGAACAATCTGAAAACAACTGAACTGAAAAAAAAAGTGTGTAGAAGGTGAACAACCCCTTTAAAGTGGATCTGTCACCCAGACACAAAAATCTGTATAATAAACGTCCTTTTCAAATTAAACATGAAATCCAATTTCTATTTTTTATTAAAGCATTCATAGCTGTTGTAAGCTCATTTAAAAATCTCAGCTGTCAATCAAATATTGTCTGCCCCTCCTCTGTGCCTTATCAGGTCCCCCATTCTGGCGCACAAACAAGATTTTGAGATGATACAAGGCTTGTCATAATAACAGTGTCCACAAAATGGCTCCTGCCAGTTTGCTATAATTATGAATTCCCAGACTGAAGGAATCTCGATTCAAATAATTTATATAGTGTAATTAAAGTTAATTCTGCTTGACTAATGTGATAAAATAGTATTCTGAATATTTTTTTTGCGTGATGGGTCCCCTTTAAAGAATTACAAGCTTCTAATTTTTCCTGACTATACTATTAACTGGTAAGGTCTTATTCACACCCCTAGAGGTTATGTAACCCACTAAAACCCAATAGACGGTTATGTGTTACTAAAACAGGCATCAGATGAGAGGATGTCTAATGATCAATAAATGTTGACCTGCTGATTGGTTGCTGTGGGTTACTAGTACTGAAACAAATGTTGCACCTGTTATTACATCACCACTCTAAAATGCTGGGAGAGATTATTACCAACAATGCAAATTCGAGCAGCAGCATGGCTGGGAAATATGGCAACGCACAGCCATCACTATCATTATATGCAAGTGTAAATCTGAATCAGATTGGGACTTCACTCATATGGAATGAGGCATTTTGAAAAATGCGTTATTTAATTAAACACACACAAGCCACACTGGATTGTTGCATGCAGAACATTTTTTTATGTCCCACACACACACAATAGAATTCACAATGTCACAGTTGATTAAAATTCGATACAACGAGCAATGAATGTTTCCAAAGGAGCATGACGCAACGTACAGTACGTGATTAAACAAGGAACTGAAAGGGGAACCAGAGGTTGTCTAGTTAAGCGCTTAATTACCCTGTTACCAGCTTAACCAATGGCAAAGCCAGGGATGCACAATTCCTTCCATGTACAGAAACACACATATGCAAAAGTGACATGTCCAAGCATACCCATAGAGATTTGCTTGGAACGCTGGGTTTTAATGATCAAGCACAGCAAGAGAGCAGTATACAGTATATGCAATTATACCACCTCTATCTTCTTGGGGGTTGCCCTAAGTGCGGATTCAGAGAATTATAGTTTAACCAACATTTAAGGCACAAAGATATTAATCCCCCTCTTCCTGACAGGTCATTAACCGAGATAATTCCCTTTCTACTCTGCAATGATGTAGCAATGGCAGCAAATAACAGCGCTGTACAGAGAAACTACAGAGAAACCGGCGGACCAGTACAACTCTTGTCTCCCTAGCTGATAAATGCACTTTAACTCCCTAATACAAAACAGCATTATGTTGAGCGATAGCTAAGCACAACTCACTTAATGTGACTGGAACCATAAGGAAGTGATAGTGCGCATGTCATCAATTCTAATTCAGACCTAATGCACCACTTTGCCATGCAGAATCTCAAACATCCCTTGTCTTAATAATCAAAACAGCATGGAAAAATAACATAAAAGTTAAAAAAAGACACAATGCATTTTCTAATGTCATACACTGATACTTTACTTTTATCCCCTCCTCCTGGGAAAATGGAGCGCAGCCTGGCTTTCTTGTTCTTCTCCTCTGGGGCCATAGGAAGTGGTTTGGAGCAGTGATTCAATGCTGAAGAATCGCGGTTGTTACTATTCATTCTCAGAGGGGGAGCTGGAGGTTTTTCTTCAATATCCACACTATCGGACATCTTCAGCACTCCTCACAGCCTCCTGTCAATGGAAACATAATACCATCAGTCATAGAATGAAACCAACCAATCAAAATTAACCAGAATCCATTCCTGGCACTTTCATTGGGTCACTTCAGAGCATCTCATTGTTATTTATATGAGGACAAAGTATAATGTACAAAATTATATTAATGTGTGTAGGGGTAGGTACATGATGTTGTATGCAACAGGACCAGGACAGTTTGGTATTTACATGTGCTATCCAGTTCAAAACGGGGCTATCCAGTTCAAAACGGACTTTCCTGGAATCAAAGTTACCCATCCAAGGTGGGTAGTCCCACCCTTAAACAGCATTGTTCCACCCCCCGCATCACCCACCAAGCTGTCTGCACCTTCAAAAGGAAAAAAAGGTGACAACCCTAGGTAATGGTGTGGTGGGACCAAAGGGGACCCTTGCCTTGGGTGCCAAAAATCCTTGGTCTGGCTCTGATTTACTGCATAAAACACAGAAGGCATGGGTTCTATTATCTGGAAACCCTTTATCCAAAACTATTTAAGCAAATAGTATAAATAAATATATATATATATATATATATATATATATATATATATATATATATATATATATATATATATGACCTCATACCCTACATTCCAAACATTCCAGATAACAGATCCCATGCCTGTATTGTTTACATTCCATTTCTTTTGTCTTGTCCACTTTTGTTTTGTGTAAGCGATGAACTTTTACCTCACTCTACAGTTCCTATTTAATAGGGGAAATACTACACATTATAATAAGGTTTCTAGTTAATAGTACAAGGGTGGCAACTGTTCTATGACTGTATTATGCTTTCAAAGACACATAAACAATAATAAACATTTCTGGGGTTTATTTGCCGCTTCATTAACTTTAATGTAATGTAGATGTTTTTTTTCTGCCTTTCCAAGTTTCCTAAATGAATCTCTAAATGCCTAGTCCTGCTGAACTGCTGCAGTTAATAATAGAATATCTCATCTCAACAATTAATTAACAGAAGGAGAATGCAAGTATTCTGTGATGCCCATTCCACACAGGTCATAGAGATTGCCCAGGCAAGCAAAAAAGATTCCAAATACTTCTCTTATCAGCAATAATGTGTATGACTGGATGCACAAGAATATTTCAATGCAGTCAATTTCAATGCTCAGCAAGCCTCAAGTCTTAGCTCCAATGTGCTGGAGGGGACTTAATCTACTTTGTCTAAAGTCTCTTAAACAGTGTTGTGGTGCCCTTAAATCCAAATTATGCTAAATTGAAAGATTCTTGTGTTCACAAATAAGCCATTGTATTTGTTTTACTATAAGTAATCTTTTATTTCCAGAATGACCATTAAGAGAATCTTGATATATTAACTATTACATGAGCCTGAGGATTTTTAGCTCTAGGCCTTCACAAAAAGATGGTCAAGTTCTTTCACCAGACATCATTATACATCCACCATACAGAAATGTGGCCTTTTTGCTTCATACAGAAGGTAAGCACTGGATAATGGTTGAAATGGGAACATTCAAATCTGAAGATATTTCATATTGCAAAAACAGTAATGTTTCAACACTTCACTGTTGTTTGCTGTGACCTTAAAATCCAGTGAACCAAAAGCATGTATCATGCTTCCAAGGGTGAACTTAATATAGTATTATTGCTCATCTCAAAGCAAAAATACCAAGCATTTCTCTCTTTCTGCTAATGAACCTTTCATTAAATAGACAGGATATTTTTAGGCAGACACCATGAGCCGTGGAAAGACACAAAGAGATTTCTTGTCTGACAAACAGGGCTTTGATGAACTGACTCTGGAGGTTATTTTGTGTTGTTCCAGTTCATCACAAGTTCCCAAAAGATATTGAAGTCATGTTACTATGATGTGCAATGAATACCTTTGGAATGCCAAGTCTGTGTTACTGTTGATTTGGGGAAAGAAGTGCACACTGAACTGTGACCAGACCTGCCCAAACACTAAAGAACTGTTCACAAAGCCAAACATTTAGGAAAGATGGCTCTGGTTAATGATCAGAACTAGAGTCTGCAAGGATAAAAAACTAACACAGACCAGCATTATGCCTTTTAGGGTTATCAGAACCAGATGCAGGTCCTTGTACAATAAACAATACACTAAAATTCATGGATTAAAGTGGATGAAAGATTCAGATAAGGTCAGATAATGGCAGGATTAAAGTAATAAGGTCAATGCTGAACCCAGTACAGTCACAGGGTGACATATAAAGGCTAATACTATAGTCTTAACCTAAAGAAAAAGTCTATACTTTGTGTGCATTTGGTCTTTATGTTAACGAATACACTTTCTCATGAGATCTGAAAATATAGGGCTCATGCTGACTCAAGATCACAAAAAGAACAGTGAAGAATATGAGGAATATTGCATATCTCTAAGTATTTTGGCCCAACATACCTTTACACACCCCATTACGACCAGCTACAATTTAACCACAACTTTTCTGATAAACTTAGTCCACATATGAGGACTGAACCACAAACAATGAGCCAAATGGAAAATATGTGAGAATTTCATTACAATTGGTAGAAAACCTTGTGAGTAAAACTAGGGTCAAACATATATTTTTTTTAATTCATTTTGACGTTGGAAAGGGTGAACTTAAAGGACGTGTCTTTATGTCAACCTTGTCTTCTATGTAAAAGTATCCGTGGGGGCCTGTTGATAAATATAGTTTCAGCACATGCCTGTCTCATTAAGTATTGAGGGCACTAAATCCAGGTTACTAGAAGTCCTTGTAGTTTTTAGAAGTGTTTCTACCCTAAACAGAATTTTATTACTGTTACCCCCAACCCAGAAATTTCAAAAAGCTTAACGACAGTGAAAAATCAGGGCAGGCAAACCATGTTCATCTAAGTCAGAGTAATGTAATCACAGGCACTCAAACTAGCATTGCCTGCCCGAATGGCAAAGATCTTTGTTGGGATTTGGTAGTTCAATAGATGGAAGCTGCACAGTCCAAGCAACCTATTAGGCCACATTAACATTTCATATTCTAAACACTGCTGGCTGAGAGAAAGATTATTGACAACTGGAAAAGAACCATGCCCCATCTAGGGAGCTCACATTTGTATTCCATGACACCAACAATCAATTTATAAAGAAATAAATACTCTTTATGGCTAATTTACAAACAAAACACACATTTTATTACATGATATAAACAGAACTTGAAGTAAGCGCCTATTTGTGTCTTAGCAGGATTTTACACTGTCTGTGTCAGCTTCTAAAATCTATAATTTATTGAGTGCAGTCCTAGTCATGGTCTTGCAAATTTTTGCCCAAGTCACTGAGTGAATCAGCACCATTGAATAAAGGATCTTGCTTCTAAAACCACTCAGTCCATATGTGTGTTTTGTTGTAAAGTGCCAATTCACCCTGTAGGGACCTATTAACCAAGGTGTTAATAGGTCCAGGATTCCAACAGTAGCCTGCATCAATAGACAACATTTTGAAAATAAGTGCTGAAAATGACGACATCCCGCCACTGAAGATTTCCAGCATATAAAGGGTTGTGTTCAGGTTTCCTTTATTTCCAATATGGGTTCCCAAGTTGCAAACGGCTTGTAAAGGATTATAAAACCCTTCTGCAGGTAAGGGGTGAAGATAGCAAAAATGCAGGTAAGCAGGCATGGGTCATGTTTCAGGTCCAGGTCTACCTGAACAGTCCCGTCAAAGTCTTTGGGTTATGTTGGAATAAACTATATAAACACACTATGTGGCAATACCATAAGCACATTCCTGTACAGATGTACACTACAAAGTGCAACACAAACATGAAAAAAATATGTGGGCTCTGCCAATAATGAGACAAAACTCCATTATATCAAGACAAAAGGTTAATTAAAAAAAGTTACGGTACAAATTAAATGCACATGAAGCTTCCAGCCATTCCAATTTAATCTCCCTGCAAATCTCAGCAATGTTAATTATAACCAGCATTGCCTCATGCATGTTGCAGCATGAGAGAAATAATTATTAAATTGTTCTAAATTATTTAGTCAACCAATAATTCAATTATTCAAAGCAAAAGGACCACACAGGTCAGCAAAACATGATCTATAAATGGATATGACACGGTACAGAGGAGAAAAAAAATCGGCTAGGCTACTTCAATTATTTAATAGGATTAGGATGTGACCTAAAATTTCTCATTTAGTGTGTTGGAAGGTATGTTATAGACATACAGGGGAATGTAATAAAAGTCGCAAAGAGCAAAACAATTCGCACCAATAAGACTAAAAATCCACATCTCGCAATGTAATATTGTTCCTTAAACTGTTTTTGCATTGCGAATTATAATTGCGCATTGCGAATTTTAATTGCGCAGTCATAAGAAGTGCTTGAAGGTGTCGTAATCTTTTGGAGCAAACATAACGACTTTTTCAGTATGAAGTTTTATTACATTGACTGCGCATTGGCGCAAACTATAAAATTCGCAAACGGTCTTTCACTGTCGGAAGTGGTCGCTAAACAGTTTCTGGGCTCGCAAAAGCTATATTAAATTCGCACAAAGCAAAATTTGTTCGCGCAAAGGCATAACTTTTCGCATTGCGAATAGTTTTTCCGTTAGCGATTTTTATTACATTCCCCCGATAAAGTCTAAATCTGATTTAATGGTAATAGCAGACGGGAACCAGTTTCATGAATGTTTACCGCTATATTTTTTTTAGTAGCCCAAACAAGAGCATCAAAACCACAAATAATAGCCCTAGTTTAATTGCCTAAAAACATCTATGGAAGAAGAATGCAGATAAGGGGCCCTTGACTGCTATATTTACAAATACCTTGGCTAATGCCTACACAAAAACATCCCTTCAGGTAATGAATACAGACTTTTTAATACAAAAGGTTTTGAAATATATGAATAATCTTTTATTCTTAAAACTTTTTTTTAAAACTTTTAAGTACTGACAAAGAACAAGTGGCATAGTCCTTTAATGCTCAGATGTACATATAAACAGCGTAGTATAGATACCTAACTCATAAAAACTGAGAGTACATATGCAATAGGACGATCTACTAACAAAGCAAGAGAGACCAACAATAACCCTTTGATGTGGCATGTATAATAGCCCAAGCCTGTCAGGGCTTTTATTAGCTTAAATGCACTACAGTATACCTGCTTCACTCCTATACATAGAGAGGAAGGGGGCAAATAAAATTGTCTATTTAAGCAATTTACAGTGAATATATGTCTGATGTTTACTTTACTCCACATAGAAAGGTCTTTCCTTCCTCTACTAAACTGTGATGGTAACCTACCGTACTCCCTTCTTGTAGAGATCCCCACAAAATCCAGAATGCTCGAGACCTGGGGTTTTTCGAATAACGGATCTTTCCATAGTTAGGACCTTTATACCTTAAGCCTACTAGAAACTCCCCCCCCCCCACACCGGGAAGCCACACTTACAGGAGAAGGGTTGGTCAGTGAAACATGACAAACGCCCTATTGTTCATATGACTCAGCCAGACTGACCAGATCCCGAGTTCCCATGAAAACAGCTAAAGCAGGGATGGGCAAATTTGACCCATTTCGCCGAAATGTCGCCGACTCCCATTAAAGTCTATAGGCATCAAAAACATTTTTTGACGCACGTCTTTTTTTTTACACACGCCATCATACAAGTCTCTGTGCGTCATTTCTGCTGCAAAACAAAATTCGCCCATCCCTACTAAACAGCTAATAATGGGAATATCTACTTTACTTTACTATTAGTTTGCTCAATGTTCTCATTATTGTTTTTAACCTATAGAAAGCTTTTCAAATCCCAACCATGGGGCACTGACCAGGTATCCTACATCTAGTGACCCCAGAACAGCAGCAGTATGTGGGAGAGATGACAGTGAAAATAATACTCAGGTAAGTATGAGTAATTTTGGCCAAAGGGGTGACATCTTGGTTGCCAGACTTTCTGCCATAGCTCACTGAGGCAGTGAGAAGTAGAGAGGTGTGAAAAACTTGGCAGCCTGGTGCCCCAACAAGGAGTTAGAACAGGGTTAATAACCCAACAGGAAACCTGCCACTTAGAGCAAACAAAAGCTATTGCAGAATAGGGATTTCCCTCATGGCTTTAAGACATCCTAGCATTCAAATGTCAAGCACCCAGTGGTCTAAAAGCTCCCCATTTTGTAATTAGGTAATTAATTAATCTTGAATAGTGGGCAGTAGTCACTAGCCCTACTATCTTAATATTTGAGTTTGGAAGCTACCAAAAAAGTGAATTGGTATAGCATGTAAGATTATACGTGACAGCACTTTACATTTATTATAACAGACAGGAAGAAGTTGGCAGCACAACCACACTAAAAAAAATACTCAGATTTGTGCTTATTTGAGACACTTTGCGACAGGACAAAACTTCAGATAGCTTAGGAAAAAAAGTCAGATGGGGACCCTAAACAGTAATGTGTGGTAATTATTCAGCAGACACCCTTGTTTACTGCATTGAAAAGGATAAGGCTTACGATTTAATGGATTATATCTGAGAAGTAGTATTATTGTTATTGCTGTCATGTGCCATTTTTTTGGGATTTATACCATACGCCAAAGTAGGACTCCCACAAGTTCTGACGAAGTTTTAGGCGTTCAGTTATATTCTT
>NC_054386.1:56688873-56701373 GCF_017654675.1 Xenopus laevis | reverse complement strand
ATAGTAGAGAGAGAGAAGAGAGAAGAGATATATATAGATAGAGGAAGAGAGAGAGAGAGAGAATAAGAGAAGAGAAGAGAGAGAGAAGTATAAGAATATTAGATATATATGAGAGAGAGATTATAAAGATATATAGAGAGAGAGAGAGAGAGAGAGAGATATATAGATATATAGATATATAGATATAATAGATAGATAGAGAGAGAGAGAGAGCAGAGAGGAGAAGAGAAGATATAGATATAATAGAGAGAGAGAGAGATATTAGATATATAGAGAGAGAGAGAGAGAGAGAGAGATATAGATATTAGATAGATAGATATATAGAGAGAGAAGAGAGATATATAGATATATAGAGAGAGAAGAGAGAGAGAAATATAAGATATATATATATGAGAGAGAGAGAGAGAGAGAGAGAGAGAGAAGAGAGAGAAGAGAGGATATAGATATAGATATAGATATATACTAGAGAGAGAGAGATATATGAGAGAGAGAGAGAGAGAGGAGAGAGAGAGAGAGAGAGAGAGAGAGAGAGAGAGAGAGAGAGAGAGAGAGAGAGAGAGAGAGAGAGAGAGAGAGAGAGAGAGAGAGAGAGAGAGAGAGAGAGAGAGAGAGAGAGATAGAGATAGAGATAGAGCATAGAGAGAGAGAGAGAGATAGATATAGAAGAGATATTATAGATATAGATAATATAGATATAGATTAGAGAGAGAGAGAGAGAGATATAGATATAGATATAGAGAGAGAGAGAGAGAAGAGAGAGAGAGAGGAGAGAGAGAGGAGAGATATAGATATAGAGAAGAGAGAGAATATATAGATATATAGAGAGAGAGAGGAGAGAGAGAGAGAGAGAGAGATATAGATATAATAGAGAGAGAGAGAGAGAAGAGAGAGAGAGATAGATAATATAAAGAGAGAGAGAAGAGAGAGAGAGATATATAGATATATAATAGAGAGAGGAGAGAGAGATTATAGATATATAGAGAGAGAGAAGAGAGAGAGAAGAGAAGAGAGAGAGAATATTAGATAGAGAGAGAGAGAGAGAGAGATATATAGAAATTAGAGAGAGAGAGAGATATAATAGAATGAGAGAGAGAGAGAGGAGAGAGAGAGAGAAGAGAGAGAGAGAGATAGATATATATAGAGGAGAGAGAGATATATAGATAATATAGGAAAGGGGAAAGAGAGAGAGAGATATATGATATATAAGAGAGAGAGATAGAGAGAGAGAGAGAGAGAGATTATATAGATATATAGAGAGAGAGAGAGAGAGAGAGATATAATAGATTAGAGAGAGAGAGAGAGGAGAGAGGAGAGAGGAGAGAGAGAGAGAGAGGAAGAGATTTTAGATAATATAAGAGAGAGAGAAGATAATATAGAATATATAGAGAGAAGAAGAGAGAGAGAGAAGAGATATATAGATATAGAATATAGATATAGAGAGAGAGAGATTATAGATATATAGAGAGAGAAGAGGAGAGAGATATATAGATTATAGAGAGAGAGAGAGAGAGAGAGGAGGGAGAAAGAGAGAAAAAGGGAAGAGAGAGAGACGGGAGTATAGATATAGATATAATAGAAGAGAGATAGAGAGATATAATAGATAATATAGAGAGAGAGAAGAAGAGAGAGGAGAGAGAGAGAGAAGAGAGATGAGAGAGAGGTTTTTTCGCGGCACTTCATTCAATGAAGGTGAAATTTATTTTTCACAAAACATGAAAGAATAATAGAGAAGCTTTAAGCTGTATTAGAATGAAAATTTCATTAGATTATAGATATAGATATATTTCGAAAGAGATAATAGATTATAGATATAGAGAGAGAGGAGAGATATATTAGAAAAAATATATATGAGAGGAGAGAGGAGAGGAGAGATATTATAGACTATATATATAATAGAGGAGAGAGAGAGAGAGAGAGAGAAGATAATTAGATATAGAGAGAGTAGAGAGGAGAGAGAGAGAGAGAGAGAATTTATAGAATATACGATTATAGATATCTCTATAGAGAGAGAGAGAGAGATATAATAGATACGAGAGAGAGAAGAGAGAGAGAATATATAGATAGAAGAGAGAGAAGATATAGGAGAGAGAGAGAAGAGAGAGATATATAGATAGAAGAGAGAAGAAGAGAGAATATATGATAGGAGAGAGAGAGAGAGAAGAGAAGAGAGAGAGAGAGAAGAGAGAGAGAAGAGATATAGATATAGATATAGATATAGATATAGATAATAGATATAGAGAGAGAGAGAGATATATAGATATTATAGTAGAGAGAGAGAGAGAGAGAGAGAGAGGAGAGAGATAGATTATAGACGAGAGAGAGAGATATATAGATATGATATATATAGAGAAGAAGAGAGAGAAGAGAGAGAGAATATATACGATATATATATAGAGAGAGAGATATATTAGATATATAGAAGAGAGAGAGAGAGAGATAGAGAGAGAGAGAGAGGAGAGAGAAGAGAGAGAGATAGAGAGAGAGGAGAGAGAGAGAGGAGAGGATAGAGAGAAGAGAGAGAGATAGAGGAGAGAGAGGAGAGAGATAGATATATATATAGAGAAGAAAGAAGGAGATAGAGAGAGAGAGAAGAGAGATAGATATATATAGAGAGAGAGAGAGAGGAGAGAGATATAGATATATAGAGAGAGAGAGAGAGGAGAAGAGAGAGAGAGGAGAGATAATAGAGAGATAGAGAGAGAGAGAGATAATATATAGATAGAGAGAGAGAGAGAGAGAGAGAATATGATATATAGGAGAGAGAGAGAAGAGAGAGAGAGATATAAGATATAGAGAAGAGATGAGAAGAGAGAGAGATAAGATATAGAGAGAGAGAGAGAGAGAGAGAGAGAGAAGAGAGAGAGAGAGAGAGATAGATATAGATATAGGAGAGAGAGAGGATATATAGATATACTAGTAGAAGAGAGAGAGAGAGAGAGAGAGAGGAGAGAGAGAGATAGATATATAGAGAGAGAGAGAGAGAGAAGAGAGAGAGAGGAGAGAGATATAGATATATAGAGAGAGGAGAGAGAGAGAGAGAGAGAGATTATAGATATATATAGAGAGAGAGAGAGAGAGAGAGAGAATATAGATATAATAGAGAGAGAGAGAGTAGAGAGAGAGAGAGAGAGAGATAGAAGAGAGAAGAAGAGAGAGATATATATAGATAGAGAGAGAGAGAGAGAGAGAGAGATAGATATAGATATTAGATATATATAGAGAGAGAGAGATATATAGATATATAGAGAGAAGAGAGAGAGAGAGATATATAGATTAATAGAGATATATAGATAGATAGAGAGAGAGAGAGAGAGAGAGAGAGAGAGTATAGATATATAAGAGAGAGAGGAGAGATAATAGATAAATAGAGAGAGAGAGGAGAGAGAGAGATTATAGATTATGATATAGATATATAGAGAGAGAGAGAGAATTAGATATAATAGAGAGAGAGAGAAGAGAGATATATTAGATATATATATAGAGAGAGAGAGAGAGAGAGAGAGAAGAGAGAGAGAGAGAGAGAGAGAGAGATTATATGATATAGATATATATAGAGAGAGAGAGATATATAGATTATAAGAGAGAGAGAGAGAAGAGAGAAGAGAGAGAAGAGAGAGAGAGAGAGAGAGAGAGAGAGGAGAGAGAGAAGAGGAGAGAGAGAGAGAGATTAGAGATAGAGATAGAGATAGAAGTATAGAGAGAAGAGAGAGAGAGCGGAAGGAGGGGAGAATGAAGAAAGAGAAGGATGAATGGGATGGATATAATGGATAGAGGGGCCGGAAGTGGCGGAAAGGGAGGGAGATAGATATAGAGAGAGATAATATTAGATATAGTATATAGATATAGATATAGAGAGAGAGAAGAAGAGATATAGATATAGAGAGAGAGAGGAGAGAGAGAGAGAGCGAGAGAGAGAGAGAGAGAGAGATTGAGATATAGATATAGATATAGAGAGAGATAGAGATATATTAGATTATATAGAGAGAGAGAGAGAGAGAGAAGAGAGGAGAGAGAGATATAGATATATAGAGAGAAGAGAGAGGAGGGAGAGGAGAGAGAGAGAGATATAGATTATGTAGAGAGAGAGAGTAGAGGAGAGATATATAGATTATATTATAGGAGAGAGAGAGAGATATATAGATATATAGGAGAGAGAGAGAGAGAGAGTAGAGAGAGAGAGATATGATAGAGAGAGAGAGAGAGAGAGTATATAGATAGAGAGAGAGAGAGAGAGAGATATATAGAGAGAGAGAGGAAGGGAGAGAAGAGAGAGAGTGAGAAGAAGAGAGATACGATATAATATAATGAGAGAGAGAGTATATAGATATATATAGAAGAGAGAGAGAGAGATATATAGATGATCTAGAGAAGGAGAGATAGAGAGAGAGAGAGAGGAGAGATATATAGTATATATAGAGAGAGGAGAGAGAGAGATATATAGATATATAGAGAGAGAGAGGGAGAGAGAGAGGAGAGAGTAGAAGAGAAGAGAGAGAGAGAGAGAAGAGATATAGATATATTAGAGAGAGTCAGAGATATATAGATATATAGAGAGAGAGAGAGAGAGAGAGAGAGATATATGATATGATATAGATATAGAGGAGAAAAAAAAAAGGAGAGAGATAATATGATATATAGAGAGAGAGAGGAGAGAGAGAGATATTGATATACTGAGAGAGAGGAAGAGAGAGAGAGAGAGGAGGAGAGAGAGAGAGAGAAACTAGATTAGTAGATATAGATATATAGAGAGAGAAGAGGGATATATAGTATTTAATAGAGAGGAGAGAGAGGAGAGAGAGGAGAGAGGGGACAGATGAGAGTTTCCGGCACTATCATTCAATGAAAGGTGAAATTTTATTTTTTTCAAAAGAAAACATGAAGAATATAGAATAAGAGGCTTTTAAGCTGTTAGGAAAATGAAAATATTTCATTAGATAATAGATATACGATATATTTCGAGAGATATAGATATAGATATAGAGAGAGGAGAGAGTATATAGTAGATATATATAGAGAGAATGAGAGAGAAGGAGAGAGAATTATATAGATATATATATATAGAGAGAGAGAGAGAGAGAGAGAGAGATATATAGATATATAGAGAGAGAGATGAGAGAGAGAGAGGAGAGAGAGATATATGATATAGATATAGATATCTCTATAGAGAGAGGAGAGAGATATATAGATATGAGAGAGGAGAGAGAAGATATATGATAAGAGAGAGCGAGAATAAGAGAGAGAGAGAGAGAGAGATATATAAGATAGAGAAGAGAGAGAGAGATATATAGATTAGAGAGAGAGAGAGAGGGAGAGAGAGAGAGAGAAGAGAGAGAGAAGAGAGAAGAAGAGAGATGATATAGATATAGTATAGATATAATATAGATAATAGAGAGGAGAGAGATATATAGATATAAAAATAGAGGAGAGAGATGAGAGAAGAGAAGAGAGAGAGATAGATATATAGAGAGAAGAGAGAGATATTATAAGATATATATAGAGGGAGAGGAGAGAGAGAGAGAAGAGAGAGGAGAAGAGATATATAGATATATATATAGAGAAGAGAGATATATAGAATATATAGTAGAGAGAGAGAGAGATAGAGAGAGAGAGAAGAGAGAGAGAGAAAAGAGAGTAGAGAGAGATAGATAATATAGAGAGAGAAGAGAGAGATATAGATATATAGAGAGAGAGAGAGAGAGATAGAGAGAGAGAAGAGATAGAGAGAGAGAGAGAAAGAGAGATAGATATATATAGAGAGAGAGAGAGAGGAGAGAGAGAAGATAGAATATATAGAGAGAGAGAGAGAGAGCGAAGAAGAGAGAAGAGAGAGCGAGAGAGAGAGAGAGAGCGAGAAAGAGAGAGCGGCGAGGAGGAGAGCGAGAGCGAGAGCGAGAGCGAGAGAGAGAGCGAGAGCAGCGAGCGAGAGAGCGAGAGAGGAGCGAGAGAGCGAGAGAGCCGAGAGAGCGCGCGAGAGAGGCGAGAGAGCGAGAGAGGAGAGCGGAGAGCGAGAGCGAGAGAGCGAGAGGAGAGGCGAGAGAGGCGCGAGAAGGAAGCGCAGAGAGACGCGCGCGAGAGCGGAGAGAGAGGCGCGGAGGAGAGCGGGACGGAAGAGAGAGAGGAAGAGCGAGAGAGCGCGATGAGAGAGCGAGAGCGAGAGAGAGAGCGAGAGAGCGAGAGAGCGAGAAGAGGCGAGAGAGAGAAGAGAGAGAAGAGCGAGAGAGAGCGGGGCGAGAGAGCGAGAGAGGCGAGGAGCGAGAGAGGGAAGAGAGGGGGAGGAGACGAGAGAGCGAGAGAAGCGAGGCAGCGGAGAGCGAAGAGAGAGAGGCGAGAGAGCGAGAGAGCGTGAAGAGAGCGGCGAGGAGCGCGACTGAGAGAGCGAGAGAGGGAGAGAGATGCGAGAGAGGAGAGAAGCGAGAGAGCGAGAGAGCGAGAGAGAGGCGCGAGAGAGCGCGGAGAGGGGGGCAGAGAGGAGCGAGAGAGAGAGCGAGAGAGAGAGCGAGAGAGAAGCGAGAGAGAGCGGAGGGGAGAGGAGCCGAGAGAGAGAGCGATGAGAGAGAGGCGAGAGAGCGAGAGAGCGAGAGTGCGCGAGAGAGCGGAGAGGAGAGCGGCGAGAGAGCGAGAGAGAGCGCGAAGAGAGAGCGCGAGAGGGGGGGAGCGCAGAGAAGAGACGAGAGAGAGAGCGAGATGCGAGAGAGACGACAGCGGGAGCGAGAGAGCGATGAGAGCGAGAGAGCGAGAGAGAGAGCGAGGAGAGGCGAGAGAAGAGAGAAGGAAAGCGAGCGAGAGAGAGAGCGAGAGAGAGAGCGGAGAGAAGCGCAGAGAGCGAGCGAGAGAGAGAGCGAGAGGAGAGAGCGAAGAGAGAGCGAGAGAGAGAGCGGAGAGAGAGAGCGAGGAAGGAGTATATAGAGATTAGCGAGAGAGATATATAGAGAGCGAGAGGAGCGAGAGGCGAGAAGCGGTGGGGGAGCGGAGAGAGGCGGGAGGGCGCGGAGGCGGAGCGCGAGAGAGGCCGAGAGGCCGCGGAGAGAGCGAGAGAGAGGGAGAGAGAGCGAGGGCGAGGAGAGCGAGAGAGAGCGGGAGAGAGAGCGAGAGAGAGCCGAGAGAGAGCGAGAGAAGAGAGCGAGAGCGAGAGCGAGAGAGAGATATATAGTATATAGATATAGATATATAGAAGAAGAGAGAGAGAGAAGAGAGAGCGAGAGAAGAGGCGAGAGAAGCGAGAGAGAAGAGAGAGAGATAATAGAATATATAAGAGAGAGAGAGAGAGGAGAGAGAATATAGATATATATATAGAGAGAGAGAGAGAGAGAAGAGAATGAATGAGATATATTAGGAGAGAGAGAGATATATAGATATATATAGAGAGAGAGAGGGGGAGAGAGAGAGATATGAATATATAAGAGAGAGAGAGCGGAGAGAGAGATAGAAGCGCGAGGGAGAAGAGAAGAGAGGAGAGCGAGAGAGAGCGAGAGAGATAATAAGAGAGAGAGAGAGAGAGAGCAGAGCGAGAGAGATTAGAGAGAGAGAGAGAGAGAGCGAAAGAGAGAGCGAGAGAGAGAGCGAGAGGAGAGAGAGAAGAGAGAGAGGCGAGGAGAGAGCGAGGGGAGAGACGCGAGAGAGAGAGCGAGAGAGAGAGAGCGAGAGAGAAGAGCGAGGCGAGAGAAGCGCGAGAAGAGCTCGAGAGAGAGGCGGAGAGCGCGCGAAGAGCGCCCGAGAGAGCGCGAGATGAGCGCGAGAGAGAGAGAGAGAAGAGAGAGAGGAGAGAGATATGATATAGTAGGAGAGAGAGAGAGAGAGAGCGAGAGAGGCGAAGAGAGCGAGAGAGAGAGTAGAGATAATAAGATATATAGAGAGAGAGAGAGAGAGAGAGAGATATGATATAGTAGAGAGAGAGAGAGTTGATATATGGGGATGGGTTAGATATAATAGAGAGAGAGCGAGGAGAGCGGAGGAGGAGAGAGCGAGAGAGGGGGGGCGGGGGGAGAGAGAGCGGGGAGCGAGAGATTATAGATTGGGAGAGAGAGGAGGGAGGGGGTAGTTATGGAGAGAGAGAGATATATAGATATATGAGAGAGAGAGAGAGAGAGAGGAGAGAGAGAGAGAGAGAGAGATTAATGATATAGAGAGAGGAGAGAGAGAGAGAGAGAGAGAGAGTATATAGAATATATAGAGAGAGAGGAGAGAGATAGAGAGATAGAGAGAGATAGAGAGAGAGAGAGAGAGAGATAGAAGAGAGAGAGAAAGAGAGATAGATATAGATATAAGATATATATAGAGAGAGAGAGATCATATAGATATGAGAAGTAGAGAGGAGGAGAGAGAGAAGAGAGAGAGAGAGAGAGAGATATATAGATATTATGAATATCATTAGATAGATAAGAAGAGAGAGAGAAGAGAGATATAATGATATATAGAGAGAGAGAGAGATATATAGATATATAATAGAGAGAGAGAGAGAGGAGAGAGAGATATATAGATATAGATATAGATATATATAGAGAGAGAGAGATTAGTAGGATATATAGAGGAGAGAGAGAGAAGGAGAGAGAGAGAGAGAGAGATATATAGATATATATAGGAGAGAGAGAGAGAGAGTTAGATATAAGATATAGATAATATAGAGAGAGAGAGAGATATAGATATAGATAGAGAGAGAGAGAGATATATATATTAGAGAGAGAGAGGAGAGAGAGAGAGAGAGAGAGAGAGAGAGAGAGAAGATATAGATATAGATATAAGATAATTAGGTTGAGAGAGAGAAGAGAGAGAGAGAGAAGAGAGAGAGAGATAGATATAGAGAGAGATATAATAGGATATAGATATAGTAGATTATGATATAGAGAGAGAGAGAGAGAGATATAGAGATAAGTATATAGATATAGATATAAGAGAGAGAGAGGAGAATAATAGATATATGGAGAGAGAATATTAGAGATATAGATTATAGAGAGAGAGAGAGAGAGAGATATAGATATAGAGAGATGATATATAGATATAGATATAGAGAGAGAGAGAGAGAGAATAATAGATATAGAGAGAGATTATATAGTATATAGGAGAGAGAGAGAGAGAGGAGAAAGAGATATATAGATATAATTAGGAGAGAGAGAGAGGAGAGAGATAAATAGATATAGATATAGGAGAGAGGAGAGAGAGAGAGAGAGAGAGAGAGAGAGAGAGAGAGATAGAATATAGATATAAGAGAGAGAGAGAGAGAGAGAGAGGATAATATATGATATATATTAGAGAGAGAGAGAGAGAGAGAGAAGAGAGATATACGTATATATAGAGAGAGAGTAGAGAGATATATAGATATATAATAGAGAGAGAGAAAGAGAGAGAGAGAGATATATAGAGAGAGAGAAGAGAGAGATGAAAGAGGAGAGATATAGATAGAGAGAGAGAGAAGGAGGAGAGATTATATAGATAGAAGAGAGAGAGAGAGAGAGATATATAGATAGAGGAGGAGGAGAGAGAGAGGAGAGAGAGAGAGAGAGAGAGATATATATAGAGAGAGGATATATTAGATAATAATAGAAGAGAGAGAAGAGAGAGATATGTAGAGTATATACTAGAGGAGGAGAGATAGAGAGAGAGAGAGGAGATATATAGATATATAGAGAGAGAGGAAGAGAGAGAGAGAGATATATAGAATATATAGGATGAGAGAGATATAAGAGAGGAAGAGAAAGAGAGAGAGAGAGACGAGAGAGAGAGAGAGGAGAGAGAGATATAGATTATAGAGCGAGAGAGATATATAGATAATATAGATGAGAGAGGAGAGAGAAGAGAGAGAGAGAGAATAGAATATAGATATATGGAGAGAGGAGAGAAGATATATAGATATATATAGAGAGAGAGAAGAGAGATATATTAGATATAGAGAGAGAGAGAGAGAGAGAGAGAGAGAGAGAGAGAGATATAGAATATATGATATAGATATAGATATATAGAGAGAGAGAGAGAGAGATATAATAGAATATATAGAGAGAGAGAGAGAGAGGAGAGAGAGAGAGAGAGAGAGAGAGAGAGAGAGAGAGAGAGAGAGAAGAGAGAGGAGGTTTCCAGGCACTTCATTCAAATGAAGGTGAAATTTATTTTTCCCAAAAACATTGAAAAGAATAATAGGAAGAGCTTTAGCTGTTTAGAATGAAAAATATTTATTAAGATATTAGATATAGAATATATATCGAGAGATATTAGAATATAGATATAGAGAGAAGAGAGAGAGATATATAGATATATAATATAGGAGGGAGAAGAGAGAGAGAGAGAGAGAGAGATATATAGTAGTTATATATATAGAAGAGAGAGAGAGAAGAAGAGAGAGAGAGATATATAGAATACTATATAGAGAGAGAGAGAGAGAGAGAGAGAGAGAGAAGAGAGATATATAGTGATATAGATATTAGATATCTCTTAGAGTAGAGAGAGAGAGATATATAGATAGAGAGAGAGAGAAGAAGAGAGAGAGAAGAATATATAATAGATAGAGGAGAAGAGAGATATAGAAGAGAGAGAAGAGGAGAGATATATATAATAAGAGAGAGAGAGAGAGAGAGAGAGAGAGAGAGAGAGAGAGATATTATAGATAGAGAGAGAGAGAGAAGAGAGAGAGAGAGAGATATATAGATAGAGAGAGAGATAGAGAGAGAGGAGAGAGAGAGAGAGATGATATAGATATAGATATAGATATACGAGAGAGAGAGAGATATATGATATATATAGAGGAGAGAGAGAGAGAGAGAAGAGATTTATATAGATATTATAGAGAGAGAGAGAGAGAGAGAGTGAGAGAGAGATATAATAGATATATATTAGAGAGAGAGAGAGAGGAAGAGAGAGAGAGATATATAGATATATATATAGAGAGAGAGATATATAGATATATAGAGAGAGAGAAGAGAGATAGAGAGAGATATTTAGATATAATAGAGAGGAGAGGAAGAGAGAGAGATATAGATATATGAGAAGAGAGAGAGAGAGATAGAGAGAAGGAGATAAGAGTTAGACGAGAGATAGAGATAGAGAGAGAGAGAATAGAGATAGAGAGATAGAGATATGAGAGAGAGAGAGAGGAGATATTATATATAGAGAGAGAGCGAGAAGAGAGAGAGAGCGAGAGAGAGCGAGAAGAGAGAGGAGAGAAGAGAGCGAGAGAGCGAGAAGAGCGAGAGCGAGAGAGAGCGAGGAGAGAAGCGAGAGAGAAGAGCGAGAGGGCGAGAGCGAGAGCGCGAGAGAGCGAGAGAGAGCGCGAGAGAGCGAGAGAGCGAGAGAGCGAGAGCGCGAGAGAGCGAGAGAGAGCGAGAGAGAGAGCGAGAGCGAGAGCGCGAGAGAGCGAGAGAGCCGAGAGCGCGAAGAGAGCGGAGAGGCGCGAGAGACGAGAGAGAGAGCGAGAGAGAGAGCGAGAGAGGAAGCGGAGAGAGCGAGAGAGCGAGAGAGCGAGCGAAAAGAGCGAGCGAGGCGAGAGAGCGAGCGAGAGAGAAGAGCGCGAGAGAGAGCGATGAGAGAGGCGCGAAGGCCGAGAGAGCGAGGAGGCGAGAGCCGAGAGAGCGAGAGAGCGAGAGCGAGAGAGCGAGCAGAGCGAGAGAGGCGAGAGAGCGAGCCGAGTAGAGCTGAGCGAGAGAGAGAGCGAGAAGAGCGAGCGAGAGAGCGAGAGTTAAGCGAGCGAGAGAGCGAGCGAGGAGAGAGCGAGAGAGAGAGCGAGAGAGAGAGCGAGAGAGAGAGCGGAGAGAGAGCGAAGAGAGAGAGCGAGAGCGAGGAGATATATAGGGAGAGGAGAGCGAGAGAGGCGAGAGCGAGAGCGAGAGAGAAGAGAGCGAGAGGAGCGAGAGAGAGGAGCGAGGCGAGAGAGCGGCGAGAGGAGAAGCGAGAGAGCGCGGAGGAGCGCGAGAGAGAGCGAGAGAGCGCGAGATGAGCGGGCGAAGAGAAGAGAAGCGAGAGAGAGCGAAGAGAGAGGCGAGAGAGAGGCGAGAGAGAGCGAGAGAGAGCGAGGAGAGAGCGAGAGACGAGGAGAGAGCGAAGAGAGAGAGAGAGAGAGAGAAGCGGAGGAGAGAGAGCGAGAGAGAGAGCGAGAGAGAGAAGCGAGAGAGAGAGCGAGAGAGAGAGATGCGAGAAGAGAGAGAGCGAGAGAGAGAGAGCGAGAGAGAGAGAGCGAGAGGAGCGAGAGGAGGCGAGGAGAGAGCCAGATGAGAGAGCGAGAAAGAGAGCGGAGCGAGGAGCGAGAGAGAGAGAGAGGATATATAGATATATAGATATATAGAGAGAGGAAGCGGGAGAGCGAGAGAGAGCGAGAGAGAGCGAGAGAGAGCGCGAGAGTAGCGCGAGAGCGAGAGCCGCGAGAAGAGCGAGAGAGAGCGCGAGAGAGCGAGAGAGCGCGAAAGAGCGAGAGAGAAGCGGAGAGAGAGCGAGGAGAGAGCGAGAGAGCGAGAGAGCGAGAGAGCGAGAGCGGAGAGAGGCGAGCGAGCGAAGAGCGAGAGAGCGAGCTGGAGAGAGAGGGG